>NW_022265990.1:50023-160023 GCF_002021735.2 Oncorhynchus kisutch | reverse complement strand
TGCACTACTATAGACCAGGACCCACCCTAATCCCTACATAGTGCACTACTATAGACCAAGAACCAATGCCACCCTAATCCCTATATAGTGCACTACTATAGACCAGGACCCACCCTAATCCCTACATAGTGCACTACTATAGACCAGGACCCACCCTAATCCCTATATATAGTGCACTACTATAGCCCAGGAACCAATGCCACCCTATTCCCTATATATAGTGCACTACTATAGACCAGGACCCACCCTAATCCCTATATAGTGCACTACTATAGACTAGGACCCACCCTAATCCCTACATAGTGCACTACTATAGCCCAGGCCCCATAGGCCCCTGTGTTGGGAATAGGTTGCCATTAGGTCGTTTCACTCGTTGTCATATTGTCCTTAACCGAGTGTCTCCGAGCTCTTTATTCCTGAGTAACTGAGCTGTTTAAAGCTCTTAATGCTGAGAGCCTCCCTGACCGGGTCACGGTGTCGGTGGCGAACATGTCAGACGAGCCAGACGAACGCTCAGGAATAAAGAAATGGTTCATATCCTGTCCACCAAAATATGGTTGTGGGATTTGCTGCTTTTCAATGTTTTTTTTGTTTTGTAGAGGACGTAACACGCTACGATGAGATGTTTCAACATCAAATCGTTTAGTTCTGTGTATTTTAAGTCCAAGATCATTACCTTGTTATAAATTCTGTTAAAACACAGCTTTATGGAATATAAAAACAGTTTTTGTGCTTTTGATGGTCTGGATCACGTGTCCCAACCCCATTCCACGGAGGGCCGAGTGTCTAAGGGGTCTCTCCCCTCCTCCCCTTTGTACTTGATTGATGAACCCACCCTCACCTGGTTGTCTAGGTCTCACCTGAAAGGAAGAACCCTCCCTCACCTGGTTGTCTAGGTCTCACCTGAAAGGAAGAACCCACCCTCACCTGGTTGTCTAGGTCTCACCTGAAAGGAAGAACCCAAACCCTGCAGACGCCAGACCCTCCGTGGAACGAGTTGGACCCCTACCTGGATAATATATTGTATTAATGACATTCTAATAAAAATATTGAAGTTGTGACGTCACGTGGTTCCCTTGACCAATAATACCTGGTCAGGTTATTAAAGTTAGTCGATCTACTACGGATTGTTCAGGGTTGGATAGCCAGCCAATAGGAGGGGACATTAGGGCTCAGTATTATCCTGACTAGGCCACTAGGAGGAGACATTAGGGCTCAGTATTATCCTGACTAGGCCAATAGGAGGAGACATTAGGGCTCAGTATTATCCTGACTAGGAGGAGACATTAGGGCTCCAGTATTATCCTGACTAGCAGGAGACATTAGGGCTCAGTATTATCCTGACTAGGAGGAGACATTAGGGCTCAGTATTATCCTGACTAGGAGGAGACATTAGGGCTCAGTATTATCCTGACTAGGAGGAGACATTAGGGCTCAGTATTATCCTGACTAGGAGGAGACATTAGGGCTCAGTATTATCCTGACTAGGCCACTAGGAGGAGACATTAGGGCTCAGTATTATCCTGACAAGGCCACTAGGAGGAGACATTAGGGCTCAGTATTATCCTGACAAGGCCACTAGGAGGAGACATTAGGGCTCAGTATTATCCTGACTAGGAGGAGACATTAGGGCTCAATATTATCCTGACTAGGAGGAGACATTAGGGCTCAGTATTATCCTGACTAGGAGGAGATATTAGGGCTCAGTATTATCCTGACTAGCAGGAGACATTAGGGCTCAGTATTATCCTGACAAGGAGGAGACATTAGGGATCAGTATTATCCTGACAAGGCCACTAGGAGGAGACATTAGGGCTCAGTATTATCCTGACAAGGCCCCTAGGAGGGGACATTAGGGCTCAGTATTATCCTGACTAGGCGGAGACATTAGGGCTCAGTATTATCCTGACTAGGCGGAGACATTAGGGCTCAGTATTATCCTGACTAGGAGGAGACATTAGGGCTCAGTATTATCCTGACTAGGAGGAGACATTAGGGCTCAGTATTATCCTGACTAGGCCACTAGGAGGGGACAACATGTTGTGAGTACCTATCTCATTTCTGATTCATCTGTGTGTTGACCCGTCTGTCTGCTACTGGGCGCGTTTGAGTAGATCACGTTTGTCAAGTCCGATATAACTCATTGGTCACTGCCTTTCAAAGTGTGTTGCATTATGGGGATATAAATTGTCAGACTTGCGCCTACATGTCGACTGTGTGAACTTTACAACAACCACGTGATCGAAGGTCATGACCTTGACTGCAACATTTCTGCAGTTGCTACTTACCAACTGCAACTTGCAGACATCGCCTGCATTGTGGGAGGATACTATTTGTCAACCAATCACGTGATTTTACTTGACCAATGAGAACAGGCCCAAAACAGAAAGCAGCCTTACACCGATACAAGTTACATTTTATTGTACCTTTATTTAACGATGCAAGTCAGTTAAGAACAAATTCTTATTTTCAATGACGGCCTAGGAACAGTGGGGTTAACTGCCTTGTTCAGGGGCAGAACGACAGATTTGTACCTTGTCAGCTCGGGGGATTTGAACTTGCAACCTTCCGGTTACTATCCCAACGCTCTACCCACTAGGCTACCCTGCCACCCCAAATGTGATATTTGAGTCTCTCTCTCCCCAGTTCACAGTACAAATGTAGGCTACACACATTTACAGTGATATGGATATAGACATTTACAGTGATATGGGCTTAGAGACTTTTTTTAAATTACATTTAATTCATTTACATTTATTTGTACAAACAAACAACTTTTCTGAAAACTGTCACCACTGCCATGTAGGAAAGCCACATCAGTATCAGACTTAACGCTGAAACAGATTCCCAGAGTTCATTTCTCCACGATCGTCTGCAGACGCTTTGCTTCAGGCTTACCACTCAAACAAGCCCATTGTCAGTCCTGGGGGAGACGATAGAGCTCTGCTGGGTCTGGTGTTGACTCTGTCCTGGGGGAGACGATAGAGCTCTGCTGGGTCTGGTGTTGGCTCTGTCCTGGGGGAGACGTTAGAGCTCTGTTGGGTCTGGTGTTGACTCTGTCCTGGGGGAGACGATAGAACTCTGCTGGGTCTGGTGTTGGCTCTGTCCTGGGGGAGACGATAGAGCTCTGCTGGGTCTGGTGTTGGCTCTGTCCTGGGGGAGACGATAGAGCTCTGCTGGGTCTGGTGTTGGCTCTGTCCTGGGGGAGACGATAGAACTCTGCTGGGTCTGGTGTTGGCTCTGTCCTGGGGGAGACGATAGAACTCTGCTGGGTCTGGTGTTGGCTCTGTCCTGGGGGAGACGATAGAACTCTGCTGGGTCTGGTGTTGGCTCTGTCCTGGGGGAGACGATAGAGCTCTGTTGGGCCTGGTGTTGGCTCTGTCCTGGGGGAGACGTTAGAGCTCTGTTGGGCCTGGTGTTGGCTCTGTCCTGGGGGAGACGATAGAGCTCTGTTGGGCCTGGTGTTGGCTCTGTCCTGGGGGAGACGTTAGAGCTCTGCTGGGCCTGGTGCTGGCTCTGTCCTGGGGGAGACGATAGAGCTCTGCTGGGCCTGGTGTTGGCTCTGTCCTGGGGGAGACGTTAGAGCTCTGTTGGGCCTGGTGTTGGCTCTGTCCTGGGGGAGACGTTAGAGCTCAGCTGGGTCTGGTGTTGGCTCTGTCCTGGGGGAGACGATAGAACTCTGCTGGGCCTGGTGTTGGCTCTGTCCTGGGGGAGACGTTAGAGCTCTGTTGGGCCTGGTGTTGGCTCTGTCCTGGGGGAGACGATAGAGCTCTGTTGGGCCTGGTGTTGGCTCTGTCCTCTGCTGGGTCTGGTGTTGGCTCTGTCCTCTGCTGGGTCTGGTGTTGACTCTGTCCTGGGGGAGACGATAGAACTCTGCTGGGTCTGGTGTTGGCTCTGTCCTGGGGGAGACGTTAGAACTCTGCTGGGTCTGGTGTTGGCTCTGTCCTGGGGGAGACGATAGAGCTCTGCTGGGTCTGGTGTTGGCTCTGTCCTGGGGGAGACATTAGAGCTCTGTTGGGCCTGGTGTTGGCTCTGTCCTGGGGGAGACGATAGAGCTCTGCTGGGCCTGGTGTTGGCTCTGTCCTGGGGGAGACGTTAGGGCCTGGTGTTGGCTCTGTCCTGGGGGAGACGTTAGAGCTCTGTTGGGCCTGGTGTTGGCTCTGTCCTGGGGGAGACGTTAGAGCTCAGCTGGGCCTGGTGTTGGCTCTGTCCTGGGGGAGACGTTAGAGCTCTGTTGGGCCTGGTGTTGGCTCTGTCCTGGGGGAGACGTTAGAGCTCAGCTGGGTCTGGTGTTGGCTCTGTCCTGGGGGAGACGATAGAACTCTGCTGGGCCTGGTGATAGATAGGGTGTTGACTCTGTCGGGAGTGTCTGCTGCCCTTTGACTTCAGACTGTGGGCAGAGGATGAGTCTGGAGGACAAGAGAGAGGAGGAGAGTAGACTTATTGTTGTGGTCGTTAAGCGCCGTCAGTCTACATCCTACAGGTGTTATTTTACAATGTGAGGGCAGACAGCGCTGACTGACTCTTCAATGTGAGGGCAGACAGCACTGACTGACTCTTCAATGTGAGGGCAGACAGCGCTGACTGACTCTTCAATGTGAGGGCAGACAGCGCTGACTGACTCTTCAATGTGAGGGCAGACAGCGCTGACTGACTCTTCAATGTGAGGGCAGACAGCGCTGACTGACTCTTCAATGTGAGGGCAGACAGCGCTGACTGACTCTTCAATGTGAGGGCAGACAGCGCTGACTGACTCTTCCCCTCCTACAGAAACCCTTCTGAACCAGGAGCAGAGCCCTGGCTAGCTTTCCATTGTGAATCACGAGATTTGTCTCAAAGCTCCACATACAGATGGTCCATGTTTCTATGTAGACAGAAGGTCCATGTTTCTATGGAGACAGAAGGTCCATGTTTCTATGTAGACAGAAGGTCCATGTTTCTATGTAGACAGAAGGTCCATGTTTCTATGTAGACAGAAGGTCCATATGTAGACAGAAGGTCCATATGTAGACAGAAGTATAATATACAGACTGTAACATACTGTAGAGAGGACCAGACTGTAATATACTGTAGAGAGGACCAGACTGTAATATACTGTAGAGAGGACCAGACTGTACTATACTGTAGAGAGGACCAGACTGTAGAGAGGACCAGACTGTACTATACTGTAGAGAGGACCAGACTGTAATATACTGTAGAGAGGACCAGACTGTAGAGAGGACCAGACTGTACTATACTGTAGAGAGGACCAGACTGTAATATACTGTAGAGAGGACCAGACTGTAATATACTGTAGAGAGGACCAGACTGTACTATACTGTAGAGAGGACCAGACTGTAGAGAGGACCAGACTGTACTATACTGTAGAGAGGACCAGACTGTAGAGAGGACCAGACTGTACTATACTGTAGAGAGGACCAGACTGTAATATACTGTAGAGAGGACCAGACTGTAATATACTGTAGAGAGGACCAGACTGTAATATACTGTAGAGAGGACCAGACTGTAGAGAGGACCAGACTGTAGAGAGGACCAGACTGTACTATACTGTAGAGAGGACCAGACTGTAGAGAGGACCAGACTGTAGAGAGGACCAGACTGTACTATACTGTAGAGAGGACCAGACTGTAATATACTGTAGAGAGGACCAGACTGTAATATACTGTAGAGAGGACCAGACTGTAATATACTGTAGAGAGGACCAGACTGTAATATACTGTAGAGAGGACCAGACTGTACTATACTGTAGAGAGGACCAGACTGTAGAGAGGACCAGACTGTAGAGAGGACCAGACTGTACTATACTGTAGAGAGGACCAGACTGTAATATACTGTAGAGAGGACCAGACTGTAATATACTGTAGAGAGGACCAGACTGTAATATACTGTAGAGAGGACCAGACTGTAGAGAGGACCAGACTGTACTACTATACTGTAGAGAGGACCAGACTGTAATATACTGTAGAGAGGACCAGACTGTAATATACTGTAGAGAGGACCAGACTGTAATATACTGTAGAGAGGACCAGACTGTACTATACTGTAGAGAGGACCAGACTGTAATATACTGTAGAGAGGACCAGACTGTACTATACTGTAGAGAGGACCAGACTGTAGAGAGGACCAGACTGTACTATACTGTAGAGAGGACCAGACTGTAGAGAGGACCAGACTGTACTATACTGTAGAGAGGACCAGACTGTAATATACTGTAGAGAGGACCAGACTGTAATATACTGTAGAGAGGACCAGACTGTAATATACTGTAGAGAGGACCAGACTGTAGAGAGGACCAGACTGTAGAGAGGACCAGACTGTACTATACTGTAGAGAGGACCAGACTGTAGAGAGGACCAGACTGTAGAGAGGACCAGACTGTAGAGAGGACCAGACTGTAGAGAGGACCAGACTGTAATATACTGTAGAGAGGACCAGACTGTACTATACTGTAGAGAGGACCAGACTGTAGAGAGGACCAGACTGTAATATACTGTAGAGGACCAGACTGTAATATACTGTAGAGAGGACCAGACTGTAATATACTGTAGAGGACCAGACTGTAATATACTGTAGAGAGGACCAGACTGTAATATACTGTAAAGAGGACCAGACTGTAATATACTGTAGAGAGGACCAGACTGTAGAGAGGACCAGACTGTAATATACTGTAGAGAGGACCAGACTGTAATATACTGTAGAGAGGACCAGACTGTAATATACTGTAGAGAGGACCAGACTGTAGAGAGGACCAGACTGTAATATACTGTAGAGAGGACCAGACTGTAGAGAGGACCAGACTGTAATATACTGTAGAGAGGACCAGACTGTAATATACTGTAGAGAGGACCAGACTGTAATATACTGTAGAGAGGACCAGACTGTAGAGAGGACCAGACTGTAATATACTGTAAAGAGGACCAGACTGTAATATACTGTAGAGAGGACCAGACTGTAATATACTGTAGAGGACCAGACTGTAATATACTGTAAAGAGGACCAGACTGTAATATACTGTAGAGAGGACCAGACTGTAATATACTGTAGAGAGGACCAGACTGTAATATACTGTAGAGAGGACCAGACTGTAATATACTGTAGAGAGGACCAGACTGTACTATACTGTAGAGAGGACCAGACTGTACTATACTGTAGAGAGGACCAGACTGTACTATACTGTAGAGAGGACCAGACTGTAGAGAGGACCAGACTGTAATATACTGTAAAGAGGACCAGACTGTAATATACTGTAGAGGACCAGACTGTAATATACTGTAGAGAGGACCAGACTGTAATATACTGTAGAGGACCAGACTGTAATATACTGTAAAGAGGACCAGACTGTAATATACTGTAAGAGGACCAGACTGTAATATACTGTAAGAGGACCAGACTGTAATATACTGTAGAGAGGACCAGACTGTAATATACTGTAGAGAGGACCAGACTGTAATATACTGTAGAGAGGACCAGACTGTAGAGAGGACCAGACTGTAATATACTGTAGAGGACCAGACTGTAATATACTGTAGAGGACCAGACTGTAATATACTGTAGAGAGGACCAGACTGTAATATACTGTAAAGAGGACCAGACTGTAATATACTGTAGAGAGGACCAGACTGTAGAGAGGACCAGACTGTAATATACTGTAGAGAGGACCAGACTGTACTATACTGTAGAGAGGACCAGACTGTAATATACTGTAGAGAGGACCAGACTGTAGAGAGGACCAGACTGTAATATACTGTAGAGAGGACCAGACTGTAGAGAGGACCAGACTGTAATATACTGTAGAGGACCAGACTGTAATATACTGTAGAGAGGACCAGACTGTAATATACTGTAGAGAGGACCAGACTGTAATATACTGTAGAGAGGACCAGACTGTAATATACTGTAGAGAGGACCAGACTGCAATATACTGTAGAGAGGACAGACTGTAATATACTGTAGAGAGGACCAGAACTGTAATATACTGTAGAGAGGACCAGACTGTAGAGAGGACCAGACTGTAGAGAGGACCAGACTGTAATATCTGTAGAGAGGACCAGACTGTAGAGAGGACCAGACTGTAATATACTGTAGAGAGGACCAGACTGTAGAGAGGACCAGACTGTAGAGAGGACCAGACTGTAATATACTTGTAGAGGAGGACCAGACTGTAATATACTGTAGAGAGGACCAGACTGTAAGAGAGGACCAGACTGTAATATACTGTAGAGAGGACCAGACTGTAATATACTGTAGAGAGGACCAGACTGTAATATACTGTAGAGAGGACCAGACTGTAGAGAGCGACCAGACTGTAATATACTGTAGAGAGGACCAGACTGTAGAGAGGACCAGACTGTAATATATGTAGAGAGCGACCAGGACGGTAGAGAGGACCAGACTGTAATATACTGTAGAGAGGACCAGACTGTAATATACTGTAGAGAGGACCAGACTGTAATATACTGTAGAGAGGACCAGACTGTAGAGAGGACCAGACTGTAATATACTGTAGAGAGGACCAGACTGTAGAGAGGACCAGACTGTAATATACTGTAGAGAGGACCAGACTGTAATATACTGTAGAGAGGACCAGACTGTAATATACTGTAGAGAGGACCAGACTGTACTATACTGTAGAGAGGACCAGACTGTAGAGAGGACCAGACTGTAATATACTGTAGAGAGGACCAGACTGTAATATACTGTAGAGAGGACCAGACTGTACTATACTGTAGAGAGGACCAGACTGTACTATACTGTAGAGATGACCAGACTGTAATATCCTGTAGAGGACCAGACTGTAATATACTGTAGAGAGGACCAGACTGTAGAGAGGACCAGACTGTAATATACTGTAGAGGACCAGACTGTAATATCTGTAGAGAGGACCAGACTGTAGAGAGGACCAGACTGTAATATACTGTAGAGGACCAGACTGTAATATACTGTAGAGAGGACCAGACTGTAATATACTGTAGAGAGGACCAGACTGTAATATACTGTAGAGAGGACCAGACTGTAGAGAGGACCAGACTGTAGAGAGGACCAGACTGGAATATACTGTAGAAGAGGACCAGACTGTAGAGAGGACCAGACTGTAATATACTGTAGAGAGGACCAGACTGTAGAGAGGACCAGACTGTAATATACTGTAGAGAGGACCAGACTGTAATATACTGTAGAGAGGACCAGACTGTAGAGAGGACCAGACTGTAATATACTGTAGAGAGGACCAGACTGTAATATACTGTAAGAGGACCAGACTGTAATATACTGTAGAGAGGACCAGACTGTAGAGAGGACCAGACTGTAATATACTGTAGAGAGGACCAGACTGTAGAGAGGACCAGACTGTAATATACTGTAGAGAGGACCAGACTGTAGAGAGACCAGACTGTAATATACTGTAGAGAGGACCAGACTGTAATATACTGTAGAGAGGACCAGACTGTAATATACTGTAGAGAGGACCAGACTGTAGAGAGGACCAGACTGTAATATACTGTAGAGAGGACCAGACTGTAATATACTGTAGAGAGGACCAGACTGTACTATACTGTAGAGAGGACCAGACTGTAGAGAGGACCAGACTGTAGAGAGGACCAGACTGTACTATACTGTAGAGAGGACCAGACTGTAATATACTGTAGAGAGGACCAGACTGTAATATACTGTAGAGAGGACCAGACTGTAATATACTGTAGAGAGGACCAGACTGTAGAGAGGACCAGACTGTACTATACTGTAGAGAGGACCAGACTGTAATATACTGTAGAGAGGACCAGACTGTAATATACTGTAGAGAGGACCAGACTGTAATATACTGTAGAGAGGACCAGACTGTTACTATACTGTAGAGAGGACCAGACTGTAATATACTGTAGAGAGGACCAGACTGTACTATACTGTAGAGAGGACCAGACTGTAGAGAGGACCAGACTGTACTATACTGTAGAGAGGACCAGGACTGTAGAGAGGACCAGACTGTACTATACTGTAGAGAGGACCAGACTGTAATATACTGTAGAGAGGACCAGACTGTAATATACTGTAGAGAGGACCAGACTGTAATATACTGTAGAGAGGACCAGACTGTAGAGAGGACCAGACTGTAGAGAGGACCAGACTGTACTATACTGTAGAGAGGACCAGACTGTAGAGAGGACCAGACTGTAGAGAGGACCAGACTGTAGAGAGGACCAGACTGTAGAGAGGACCAGACTGTAATATACTGTAGAGAGGACCAGACTGTACTATACTGTAGAGAGGACCAGACTGTAGAGAGGACCAGACTGTAATAACTGTAGAGGACCAGACTGTAATATACTGTAGAGAGGACCAGACTGTAATATACTGTAGAGGACCAGACTGTAATATACTGTAGAGAGGACCAGACTGTAATATACTGTAAAGAGGACCAGACTGTAATATACTGTAGAGAGGACCAGACTGTAGAGAGGACCAGACTGTAATATACTGTAGAGAGGACCAGACTGTAATATACTGTAGAGAGGACCAGACTGTAATATACTGTAGAGAGGACGCAGACTGTAGAGAGGACCAGACTGTAATATACTGTAGAGAGGACCAGACTGTAGAGAGGACCAGACTGTAATATACTGTAGAGAGGACCAGACTGTAATATACTGTAGAGAGGACCAGACTGTAATATACTGTAGAGAGGACCAGACTGTAGAGAGGACCAGACTGTAATATACTGTAAAGAGGACCAGACTGTAATATACTGTAGAGAGGACCAGACTGTAATATACTGTAGAGGACCAGACTGTAATATACTGTTAAGAGGACCAGACTGTAATATACTGTAGAGAGGACCAGACTGTAATATACTGTAGAGAGGACCAGACTGTAATATACTGTAGAGAGGACCAGACTGTAATATACTGTAGAGAGGACCAGACTGTACTATACTGTAGAGAGGACCAGACTGTACTATACTGTAGAGAGGACCAGACTGTACTATACTGTAGAGAGGACCAGACTGTAGAGAGGACCAGACTGTAATATACTGTAAAGAGGACCAGACTGTAATATACTGTAGAGGACCAGACTGTAATATACTGTAGAGAGGACCAGACTGTAATATACTGTAGAGGACCAGACTGTAATATACTGTAAAGAGGACCAGACTGTAATATACTGTAAAGAGGACCAGACTGTAATATACTGTAAAGAGGACCAGACTGTAATATACTGTAGAGAGGACCAGACTGTAATATACTGTAGAGAGGACCAGACTGTAGAGAGGACCAGACTGTAATATACTGTAGAGGACCAGACTGTAATATACTGTAGAGGACCAGACTGTAATATACTGTAGAGGACCAGACTGTAATATACTGTAGAGAGGACCAGACTGTAATATACTGTAAAGAGGACCAGACTGTAATATACTGTAGAGAGGACCAGACTGTAGAGAGGACCAGACTGTAATATACTGTAGAGAGGACCAGACTGTAATATACTGTAGAGAGGACCCAGACTGTAATATACTGTAGAGAGGACCAGACTGTAGAGAGGACCAGACTGTAATATACTGTAGAGAGGACCAGACTGTAGAGAGGACAGACTGTAATATACTGTAGAGAGGACCAGACTGTAATATACTGTAGAGAGGACCAGACTGTAATATACTGTAGAGAGGACCAGACTGTAGAGAGGACCAGACTGTAATATACTGTAAAGAGGACCAGACTGTAATATACTGTAGAGAGGACCAGACTGTAATATACTGTAGAGGACCAGACTGTAATATACTGTAAAGAGGACCAGACTGTAATATACTGTAGAGAGGACCAGACTGTAATATACTGTAGAGAGGACCAGACTGTAATATACTGTAGAGAGGACCAGACTGTACTATACTGTAGAGAGGACCAGACTGTACTATACTGTAGAGAGGACCAGACTGTACTATACTGTAGAGAGGACCAGACTGTAGAGAGGACCAGACTGTAATATACTGTAAAGAGGACCAGACTGTAATATACTGTAGAGGACCAGACTGTAATATACTGTAGAGAGGACCAGACTGTAATATACTGTAGAGGACCAGACTGTAATATACTGTAAAGAGGACCAGACTGTAATATACTGTAAAGAGGACCAGACTGTAATATACTGTAAAGAGGACCAGACTGTAATATACTGTAGAGAGGACCAGACTGTAATATACTGTAGAGAGGACCAGACTGTAATATACTGTAGAGAGGACCAGACTGTAATATACTGTAGAGAGGACCAGACTGTACTATACTGTAGAGAGGACCAGACTGTAGAGAGGACCAGACTGTACTATACTGTAGAGAGGACCAGACTGTAATATACTGTAGAGAGGACCAGACTGTAGAGAGGACCAGACTGTAATATACTGTAGAGAGGACCAGACTGTAGAGAGGACCAGACTGTAAATATACTGTAGAGGACCAGACTGTAATATACTGTAGAGAGGACCAGACTGTAATATACTGTAGAGAGGACCAGACTGTAATATACTGTAGAGAGGACCAGACTGTAATATACTGTAGAGAGGACCAGACTGCAATATACTGTAGAGAGGACCAGACTGTAATATACTGTAGAGAGGACCAGACTGTAATATACTGTAGAGAGGACCAGACTGTAGAGAGGACCAGACTGTAGAGAGGGACCAGACTGTAATATACTGTAGAGAGACCAGACTGTAGAGAGGACAGACTGTAATATACTGTAGAGAGGACCAGACTGTAGAGAGGACCAGACTGTAGAGAGGACCAGACTGTAATATACTGTAGAGAGGACCAGACTGTAATATACTGTAGAGAGGACCAGACTGTAGAGGAGAGACCAGACTGTAATATACTGTAGAGAGGACCAGACTGTAATATACTGTAGAGAGGACCAGGAGGACCAGACTGTTAGAGAGGACCAGACTGTAATATACTGTAGAGAGGACCAGACTGTAGAGAGGACCAGACTGTATATACTGTAGAGAGGACCAGACTGTAGAGAGGACCAGACTGTAATATACTGTAGAGAGGACCAGACTGTAATATACTGTAGAGAGGACCAGACTGTAATATACTGTAGAGAGGACCAGACTGTAGAGAGGACCAGACTGTAATATACTGTAGAGAGGACCAGACTGTAGAGAGGACCAGACTGTAATATACTGTAGAGAGGACCAGACTGTAATATACTGTAGAGAGGACCAGACTGTAATATACTGTAGAGAGGACCAGACTGTACTATACTGTAGAGAGGACCAGACTGTAGAGAGGACCCAGACTGTAATATACTGTAGAGAGGACCAGACTGTAATATACTGTAGAGAGGACCAGACTGTACTATACTGTAGAGAGGACCAGACTGTACTATACTGTAGAGATGACCAGACTGTAATATACTGTAGAGGACCAGACTGTAATATACTGTAGAGAGGACCAGACTGTAGAGAGGACCAGACTGTAATATACTGTAGAGGACCAGACTGTAATATACTGTAGAGAGGACCAGACTGTAGAGAGGACCAGACTGTAATATACTGTAGAGGACCAGACTGTAATATACTGTAGAGAGGACCAGACTGTAATATACTGTAGAGAGGACCAGACTGTAATATACTGTAAGAGAGGACCAGACTGTAGAGAGGACCAGACTGTAGAGAGGACAGACTGGAATATACTGTAGAGAGGACCAGACTGTAGAGAGGACCAGACTGTAATATACTGTAGAGAGGACCAGACTGTAGAGAGGACCAGACTGTAGAGAGGACCAGACTGTAATATACTGTAGAGAGGACCAGACTGTAATATACTGTAGAGAGGACCAGACTGTAGAGAGGACCAGACTGTAATATACTGTAGAGAGGACCAGACTGTAATATACTGTAGAGAGGACCAGACTGTAATATACTGTAGAGAGGACCAGACTGTAGAGAGGACCAGACTGTAATATACTGTAGAGAGGACCAGACTGTAGAGAGGACCAGACTGTAATATACTGTAGAGAGGACCAGACTGTAGAGAGGACCAGACTGTAATATACTGTAGAGAGGACCAGACTGTAATATACTGTAGAGAGGACCAGACTGTAATATACTGTAGAGAGGACCAGACTGTAGAGAGGACCAGACTGTAATATACTGTAGAGAGGACCAGACTGTAGAGAGGACCAGACTGTAATATACTGTAGAGAGGACCAGACTGTAATATAATGTAGAGAGGACCAGACTGTAATATACTGTAGAGAGGACCAGACTGTACTATACTGTAGAGAGGACCAGACTGTAGAGAGGACCAGACTGTAATATACTGTAGAGAGGACCAGACTGTTAGAGAGGACCAGACTGTACTATACTGTAGAGAGGACCAGACTGTAATATACTGTAGAGAGGACCAGACTGTACTAAGGGGACCAGACTGTAGAGAGGACCAGACTGTAATATACTGTAGAGAGGACCAGACTGTAATATACTGTAGAGAGGACCAGACTGTAGAGAGGACCAGACTGTAATATACTGTAGAGAGGACCAGACTGTAATATACTGTAGAGAGGACCAGACTGTAATATACTGTAGAGAGGACCAGACTGTAGAGAGGACCAGACTGTAATATACTGTAGAGAGGACCAGACTGTAGAGAGGACCAGACTGTAATATACTGTAGAGAGGACCAGACTGTAGAGAGGACCAGACTGTAATATACTGTAGAGAGGACCAGACTGTAATATACTGTAGAGAGGACCAGACTGTACTATACTGTAGAGAGGACCAGACTGTAGAGAGGACCAGACTGTAATATACTGTAGAGAGGACCAGACTGTAGAGAGGACCAGACTGTACTATACTGTAGAGAGGACCAGACTGTAATATACTGTAGAGAGGACCAGACTGTACTATACTGTAGAGAGGACCAGACTGTAGAGAGGGACCAGACTGTACTATACTGTAGAGATGACCAGACTGTAATATACTGTAGAGGACCAGACTGTAATATACTGTAGAGAGGACCAGACTGTAGAGAGGACCAGACTGTAATATACTGTAGAGGACCAGACTGTAATATACTGTAGAGAGGACCAGACTGTAGAGAGGACCAGACTGTAATATACTGTAGAGGACCAGACTGTATATACTGTAGAGAGGACCAGACTGTAATATACTGTAGAGAGGACCAGACTGTAGAGAGGACCAGACTGTAATATACTGTAGAGAGGACCAGACTGTAATATACTGTAGAGAGGACCAGACTGTAATCTACTGTAGAGAGGACCAGACTGTAGAGAGGACCAGACTGTAATATACTGTAGAGAGGACCAGACTGTAATATACTGTAGAGAGGACCAGACTGTAATATACTGTAAAGAGGACCAGACTGTAATATACTGTAGAGAGGACCAGACTGTAATATACTGTAGAGAGGACCAGACTGTAATATACTGTAGAGAGGACCAGACTGTACTATACTGTAGAGAGGACCAGACTGTAGAGAGGACCAGACTGTACTATACTGTAGAGAGGACCAGACTGTAGAGAGGACCAGACTGTACTATACTGTAGAGATGACCAGACTGTAATATACTGTAGAGGACCAGACTGTAATATACTGTAGAGAGGACCAGACTGTAGAGAGGACCAGACTGTAATATACTGTAGAGGACCAGACTGTAATATACTGTAGAGAGGACCAGACTGTAATATACTGTAGAGGACCAGACTGTAATATACTGTAGAGAGGACCAGACTGTAGAGAGGACCAGACTGTAATATACTGTAGAGAGGACCAGACTGTAATATACTGTAGAGAGGACCAGACTGTAATATACTGTAGAGAGGACCAGACTGTAATCTACTGTAGAGAGGACCAGACTGTAGAGAGGACCAGACTGTAATATACTGTAGAGAGGACCAGACTGTAATATACTGTAGAGAGGACCAGACTGTAATATACTGTAAAGAGGACCAGACTGTAATATACTGTAGAGAGGACCAGACTGTAATATACTGTAGAGAGGACCAGACTGTAATATACTGTAGAGAGGACCAGACTGTACTATACTGTAGAGAGGACCAGACTGTAGAGAGGACCAGACTGTACTATACTGTAGAGAGGACCAGACTGTAATATACTGTAAAGAGGACCAGACTGTACTATACTGTAGAGAGGACCAGACTGTAATATACTGTAGAGAGGACCAGACTGTAATATACTGTAAAGAGGACCAGACTGTACTATACTGTAGAGAGGACCAGACTGTAATATACTGTAGAGAGGACCAGACTGTAATATACTGTAGAGAGGACCAGCCTGTAATATACTGTAGAGAGGACCAGACCTACCTGTCCCAGTGGAGGAGGTGACTTCCTGTCTCCTCAGCAGCACCTCCTCTCTCTCCAGGGCGACCATGTATTTAGAATAGGACCAAGACAACTGTTATAGAGACATGTAGTTAGAATATGACCAAGACAACTGTTATAGAGACATGTAGTTTGAATAGGACCAAGACAACTGTTGTAGAAGAGACATGAAGTTAGAGAATAGGACCATGACAACTGTTATAGTGACATGTAGTTAGATTAGGACCAAGACAACTGTTATAGAGACATGTAGTTAGAGAATATGACCAAGACAACTGTTATAGAGACATGTAGTTAGAATAGGACCAAGACAACTGTTGTAGAAGAGACATGTAGTTAGAGAGTAGGACCAAGACAACTGTTAGAATAGGACCAAGACAACTGTTATAGAAGAGACATGTAGTTAGAGAGTAGGACCAAGACAACTGTTAGATTAGGACCAAGACAACTGTTATAGAGACATGTAGTTAGATTAGGATGAAGACAACTGTTATAGAGACATGTAGTTAGAATAGGGCCAAGACAACTGTTAGATTAGGACCAAGACAACTGTTATAGAAGAGACATGTAGTTAGAGAGTAGGACCAAGACAACTGCTATAGAAGAGACATGTAGTTAGAGAGTAGGACCAAGACAACTGTTATAGAAGAGATGTGTAGTTAGAGAATAGGACCAAGACAACTGTTATAGAGACATGTAGTTAGAATAGGATCAAGACAACTGTTGTAGAAGAGACATGTAGTTAGAGAATAGGACCAAGACAACTGTTATAGAGACATGTAGTTAGATTAGGACCAAGACAACTGTTATAGAGACATGTAGTTAGAGAATAGGACCAAGACAACTGTTATAGTGACATGTAGTTAGATTAGGACCAAGACAACTGTTATAGAGACATGTAGTTAGAGAATAGGACCAAGACAACTGTTATAGAGACATGTAGTTAGAATAGGACCAAGACAACTGTTGTAGAAGAGACATGTAGTTAGAGAATAGGACCAAGACAACTGTTATAGAGACATGTAGTTAGAGAGTAGGACCAAGAAAACTGTTATAGAGACATGTAGTTAGATTAGGACCAAGACAACTGTTATAGAGACATGTAGTTAGAGAATAGGACCAAGACAACTGTTATAGAGACATGTAGTTAGAATAGGACCAAGACAACTGTTGTAGAAGAGACATGTAGTTAGAGAATAGGACCAAGACAACTGTTATAGAGACATGTAGTTAGAGAGTAGGACCAAGAAAACTGTTATAGAGACATGTAGTTAGATTAGGACCAAGACAACTGTTATAGAGACATGTAGTTAGAGAATAGGACCAAGACAACTGTTAGATTAGGACCAAGACAACTGTTATAGAGACATGTAGTTAGAGAGTAGGACCAAGACAACTGTTAGAATAGGACCAAGACAACTGTTATAGAAGAGACATGTAGTTAGAGAGTAGGACCAAGACAACTGTTAGATTAGGACCAAGACAACTGTTATAGAGACATGTAGTTAGATTAGGACCAAGACAACTGTTATAGAGACATGTAGTTAGAATAGGACCAAGACAACTGTTGTAGAAGAGACATGTAGTTAGAGAATAGGACCAAGACAACTGTTATAGAGACATGTAGTTAGAGAGTAGGACCAAGACAACTGTTATAGAGACATGTAGTTAGATTAGGATGAAGACAACTGTTATAGAGACATGTAGTTAGAATAGGGCCAAGACAACTGTTATAGTTAGAGAATAGGACCAAGACAACTGTTAGATTAGGACCAAGACAACTGTTATAGAAGAGACATGTAGTTAGAGAGTAGGACCAAGACAACTGCTATAGAAGAGACATGTAGTTAGAGAGTAGGACCAAGACAACTGTTATAGAAGAGATGTGTAGTTAGAGAATAGGACCAAGACAACTGTTATAGAGACATGTAGTTAGAATAGGATCAAGACAACTGTTGTAGAAGAGACATGTAGTTAGAGAATAGGACCAAGACAACTGTTATAGTGACATGTAGTTAGATTAGGACCAAGACAACTGTTATAGAGACATGTAGTTAGAGAATAGGACCAAGACAACTGTTATAGAGACATGTAGTTAGAATAGGACCAAGACAACTGTTGTAGAAGAGACATGTAGTTAGAGAATAGGACCAAGACAACTGTTATAGAGACATGTAGTTAGAGAGTAGGACCAAGAAAACTGTTATAGAGACATGTAGTTAGATTAGGACCAAGACAACTGTTATAGAGACATGTAGTTAGAGAATAGGACCAAGACAACTGTTATAGAGACATGTAGTTAGAATAGGACCAAGACAACTGTTGTAGAAGAGACATGTAGTTAGAGAATAGGACCAAGACAACTGTTATAGAGACATGTAGTTAGAGAGTAGGACCAAGAAAACTGTTATAGAGACATGTAGTTAGATTAGGACCAAGACAACTGTTATAGAGACATGTAGTTAGAGAATAGGACCAAGACAACTGTTGTAGAAGAGACATGTAGTTAGAGAATAGGACCAAGACAACTGTTATAGAGACATGTAGTTAGAGAGTAGGACCAAGACAACTGTTATAGAGACATGTAGTTAGAGAATAGGACCAAGACAACTGTTAGATTAGGACCAAGACAACTGTTATAGAGACATGTAGTTAGAGAGTAGGACCAAGACAACTGTTAGAATAGGACCAAGACAACTGTTATAGAGACATGTAGTTAGATTAGGACGAAGACAACTGTTATAGAGACATGTAGTTAGAATAGGGCCAAGACAACTGTTATAGTTAGAGAATAGGACCAAGACAACTGTTATAGAAGAGACATGTAGTTAGAGAGTAGGACCAAGACAACTGCTATAGAAGAGACATGTAGTTAGAGAGTAGGACCAAGACAACTGTTATAGAAGAGATGTGTAGTTAGAGAATAGGACCAAGACAACTGTTATAGAGACATGTAGTTAGAGAATAGGACCAAGAGGTGTTTACCTGTTGACTAGGGTAAAGCAGCTCTCTGCTCTCCTGTAGTCCTTTGTGTTTCTCCTCATGCTCCTCTGGAAACCTCTCCACTTCCTCCTGGGCTCTCCTCTCCACTTCCTTTTCCTCCTCGCTCCTCCTGCGACGCTGCAGTTTAGCACTCTGTTTGTTCACGCTGTTCTGCAACAGCGGCAACACCTCCTCCTCCTGCACACCGCTGCTGAACGACAGGAACTCTGGCCACAGCTTCAGTAGCTCACTGAACACACACATCTACTACACAGAGAGCGAGAGAGACAGAGAGAGACAGAAACAGAGAGAGAGAGAGAGACAGAGAGAAAGACAGAAACAGAGAGAGACAAATAAGGTGAATACACAGGATAGTCAGGTATACACTGAGTGAACAAAACATTAGGAACACCTGCCTAATATTTGCGTACAGTTGGTGCACGGACTCTACAAGGTGTCGAAAGCGTTCCACAGGGATGCTGGCCCAATGCTGGCCCAATGCTTCAAACCGTGTCTGACCCAATGCTGGCCCAATGCTTCAAACGGTGTCTGGCCCAATGCTGGCCCAATGCTTCAAACTGTGTCTGACCCAATGCTGGCCCAATGCTTCAAACGGTGTCTGGCCCAATGCTGGCCCGATGCTTCATACCGTGTCTGAGCCAATGCTGGCCCAATGCTTCATACCGTGTCAAGTTGGCTGGATTTCGTTTGAGTGGTGGACCATTCTTGATACACACAGGAAGTTCTTGATACACTCAAACCGGTGCGCCTGACACCTACTACCAAACCCATTTCAAACCGGTGCGCCTGACACCTACTACCAAACCCATTTCAAACCGGTGCTCCTGACACCTACTACCAAACCCATTTCAAACCGGTGCTCCTGACACCTACTACCAAACCCATTTCAAACCGGTGCGCCTGACACCTACTACCAAACCCATTTCAAACCGGTGCTCCTGACACCTACTACCAAACCCATTTCAAACCGGTGCTCCTGACACCTACTACCAAACCCCGTTCAAACCGGTGTGCCTGTCAGTGAGTGAGTGAGTGAGTGAGTGAGTGAGTGAAGTGAAGTGAAGTGAAGTGAAGTGAAGTAAGTGAAGTGAAGTGAAGTGAAGTGAAGTGAAGTGAAGTGAAGTGAAGTGAAGTAAGTGAAGTGAAGAAGTAAGTGAAGTGAAGTGAAGTGAAGTGAATTGAAGTAAGTGAAGTGAATTGAAGTAAGTGAAGTGAAGTGAAGTAAGTGAAGTGAAGTAAGTGAAGTGAAGTAAGTGAAGTGAAGTAAGTGAAGTGAAGTGAAGTAAGTGAAGTGAAGTAACTGAAGTAAGTGAAGTAAGTGAAGTAAGTGAAGTGAAGTAAGTGAAGTGAAGTGAAGTAAGTAAGTAGTGAAGTGAAGTGAAGTAAGTGAAGTAAGTGAAGTAAGTGAAGTGAAGTGAAGTAAGTGAAGTGAAGTAAGTGAAGTGAAGTAAGTGAAGTGAAGTAAGTGAAGTGAAGAAGTAAGTGAAGTGAAGTGAAGTGAAGTGAAGTGAATTGAAGTAAGTGAAGTGAAGTGAAGTAAGTGAAGTGAAGTGAAGTAAGTGAAGTGAAGTGAAGTGAAGTAAGTGAAGTGAAGAAGTAAGTGAAGTGAAGTAAGTGAAGTGAAGTAACTGAAGTAAGTGAAGTAAGTGAAGTAAGTGAAGTGAAGTAAGTGAAGTGAAGTAAGTGAAGTGAAGTGAAGTAAGTAAGTGAAGTGAAGTGAAGTAAGTGAAGTAAGTGAAGTGAAGTGAAGTAAGTGAAGTGAAGTAAGTGAAGTGAAGTAAGTGAAGTGAAGTAAGTGAAGTGAAGTGAAGTAAGTGAAGTGAAGTGAAGTAAGTGAAGTGAAGTAAGTGGAGTGAAGTAAGTGAAGTGAAGTGAAGTAAGTGAAGTGAAGTGAAGTAAGTGAAGTGAAGTGAAGTAAGTGAAGTGAAGTAAGTGAAGTGAAGTGAAGTAAGTGAAGTAAGTGAAGTAAGTGAAGTGAAGTGAAGTGAAGTGAAGTGAAGTAAGTAAGTGAAGTGAAGTGAAGTAAGTGAAGTGAAGTGAATTAAGTGAAGTGAAGTGAAGTGGAGTGAGTGAGTGAGTGAGTGAGTGAGTGAGTGAGTGAGTGAGTGAGTGAGTGAGTGAGTGAGTGAGTGAGTGAGTCAGGCAGTCAGTCAGTCAGTCAGTCAGTCAGTCAGTCAGTCAGTCAGTCAGTCTGTGTACCTGAGCCTCTCTGAAGACGTATGGTCCCATCTCCCCCCTCCTCTCCAGGATGTGTGTTGCCTGCTCTGGGGGGATGTCTATCTGCAGGGCTGGGGGACGGAGGACTGGATGAAACAGCTGATGATGGTGGACACCTTGTCCTGGACTACAGCCTCCACACAGTGGGAATGACACAGATCCTAATGGGAGAGGGGGGAGGGGGAGGGAGGGATGGATGGGGGAGGGAGGGAGGGATGGCATGGGGGAGGGAGGGATGGATGGGGGAGGAAGGGATGGCATGGCATGGGGGGAGAGGGAGGGATGGCACGGGGGGGAGGATGGCATGGGGGTAGAGGGAGGGATGGCATGGGGGGAGGATGGCATGGGGGTAGAGGGAGGGATGGCATGGGGGGGGATGGCATGGGAGGGATGGTATGGGGGGAGAGGGAGGGAGGGATGGTATGGGGGGGAGAGGGAGGGAGGGATGGTATGGGAGGGAGGGAGAGGGAGGAAGGGATGGTATGGGAGGGAGAGGGAGAGGGAGGGATGGTATGGGGGGGAGAGGGAGGGATGGTATGGGGGGGAGAGGGAGGGATGGTATGGGGGGGAGAGGGAGGGATGGTATGGGGGGGAGAGGGAGGGATGGTATGGGGGGGGGAGGGAGGGAGGGAGGGAGGGAGGGAGGGAGGGAGGGAGGGAGGGATGGTATGGGGGAGAGGGAGAGGGAGAGATGGCATGGGGAGGAGGGGGAGGGATGGCATGGCATGGGAGGGGTGGCATGGGAGGGAGGGATGGTATGGGAGGGAGAGGGAGGGAGGGATGGTATGGGGGGACAGATCTATTATTCATTCAAGAAGATTACCAAGGCCCAGTGTAGACCCCAGAGATAACAGCACCAGATTACCAAGGCCCAGTGTAGACCCCAGAGATGACAGCACCAGATTACCAAGGCCCAGTGTAGACCTCAGAGATAACAGCACCAGATTACCAAGGCCCAGTGTAGACCTCAGAGATAACAACACCAGATTACCAAGGCCCAGTGTAGACCCCAGAGATAACAATACCAGATTACCAAGGCCCAGTGTAGACCTCAGAGATAACAATACCAGATTACCAAGGCCCAGTGTAGACCTCAGAGATAACAGCACCAGATTACCAAGGCCCAGTGTAGACCTCAGAGATAACAGCACCAGATTACCAAGGCCCAGTGTAGACCTCAGAGATAACAATACCAGATTACCAAGGCCCAGTGTAGACCTCAGAGATAACAATACCAGATTACCAAGGCCCAGTGTAGATTACCTAGGCCCAGTAATAGAGATAACACTCCCAGTCCAGTTTTCATGGATAAGGACAAAAACACAATTCTTCCCTTTTCCTTTTATGACAAAATAGTCACACATGTAGGAATATAGCAACAGAAGTTAGGTATGTATATGTGTAAAAAGGTTTGTTTCAGTCTTACCTTATACCTCTGGACCTACAGCCAGAACAGAAGGATTGGTTCAGTCTTACCTTATACCTCTGGACCTACAGCCAGAACAGAAGGTTTGGTTCAGTCTTACCTCTGGACCTCCAGCCAGAACAGAAGGTTTGGTTCAGTCTTACCTCTGGACCTACAGCTAGAACAGAAGGTTTGGTTCAGTCTTACCTCTGGACCTACAGCCAGAACAGAAGGATTGGTTCAGTCTTACCTTATACCTCTGGACCTCCAGCCAGAACAGAAGGTTTGGTTCAGTTTTACCTCTGGACCTCCAGCCAGAACAGAAGGTTTGGTTCAGTTTTACCTTATACCTCTGGACCTACAGCCAGAACATAAGGTTTGGTTCAGTCTTACCTTATACCTCTGGACCTCCAGCCAGAACAGAAGGTTTGGTTCAGTTTTACCTCTGGACCTCCAGCCAGAACAGAAGGTTTGGTTCAGTCTTACCTCTGGACCTCCAGCCAGAACAGAAGGTTTGGTTCAGTCTTACCTTATACCTCTGGACCTACAGCCAGAACAGAAGGTTTGGTTCAGTCTTACCTCTGGACCTCCAGCCAGAACAGAAGGTTTGGTTCAGTCTTACCTCTGGACCTACAGCCAGAACAGAAGGTTTGGTTCAGTCTTACCTTATACCTCTGGACCTCCAGCCAGAACAGAAGGTTTGGTTCAGTCTTACCTCTGGACCTACAGCCAGAACAGAAGGTTTGGTTCAGTCTTACCTCTGGACCTACAGCCAGAACAGAAGGTTTGGTTCAGTCTTACCTCTGGACCTCCAGCCAGAACAGAAGGTTTGGTTCAGTCTTACCTCTGGACCTACAGCCAGAACAGAAGGTTTGGTTCAGTCTTACCTTATACCTCTGGACCTCCAGCCAGAACAGAAGGTTTGGTTCAGTCTTACCTTATACCTCTGGACCTCCAGCCAGAACAGAAGGTTTGGTTCAGTCTTACCTCTGGACCTACAGCCAGAACAGAAGGTTTGGTTCAGTCTTACCTCTGGACCTACAGCCAGAACCGAAGTTCTGTTCAGTCTTACCTTATACCTCTGGACCTCCAGCCAGAACAGGATGTCATTCTCCAGGAAGTCTCCCTTCAGAGAGACGAAGCGCCGGAACTGATGACACGTGACGGGGTTGAGCAGGGCCCTCCGGAGAGCCAGGATCTCCCCTGCAGAGGTCATCCACGTCCCCTTGACCTGCTGCAGGAGAGGAGCGGTTAAACACGCAGGAACATACAGCCGGGAGGCTTTAAGAGAGGAACAACCCAGAGAGGAACAACATTGGTCAGAGAAGTCTACAGACGTGATGTTCTAGATCCATGGATGGGCAACATTTTAGAAAACTAGAATAAATTCTAATGGACCTATATATTTTTCTGACACGCCAAAATAGATTTTGACAAACAAAATTGCTTCCCAAATACAATCTGTACGATAATCTCGATGTGGACCTCGAGACAAAAAAAGAAGTTTTCCCAGCGTTGCTCTATGACGTTAAAAAGATTGACAGAGGACCAGAGATCACCTTCCACACCTCTCTCTTGTTCCTGTGTCGCTGGTAGACCTGGTCGGACACCCCGTCTTCACCCCGAGGCTGAAAGAGCAGCAGTCAGAAACACAGTACGGCTGGACAGAGACTTCAGCAAGATACCTCTGGTCCTCTGTAGTATCTACACCTCTGTCTCTGTCTCTGTCTCTCCGTCTCTGTCCTCTCTCTCTCTGTCCTCTCTCTCTCTGTCCTCTCTCTCTCTGTCCTCTCTCTCTCTGTCCTCTCTCTCTCTGTCCTCTCTCTCTCTCTCTCTGTCCTCTCTCTCTCTGTCCTCTCTCTCTCTGTCCTCTCTCTCTCTGTCCTCTCTCTCTCTGTCCTCTCTCTCTCTGTCCTCTCTCTCTCTGTCCTCTCTCTCTCTGTCCTCTCTCTCTCTGTCCTCTCTCTCTCTGTCCTCTCTCTCTCTGTCCTCTCTCTCTCTGTCTCTCTCCTCTCTCTGTCCTCTCTCTCTCTCTCCTGTCTCTCTCTCTTGATGAGGTAATGTACAGAGGTGTCACATGGCAGAGCTGATGCCTCCACAGTACCTAGCCTGGCTTAGGGCCGTAGCTATACTGTACACATAGCATTCAACAGTTAGAAGGCCATATAACATATAGATATGTATCTTGATATCTGGAAGCCAGATCCCCTCTAATCAGGGACTGATTTAGACCAGGAAGCCAGTTCCACTCTAATCAGGGACTGATTTAGACCAGGAAGCCAGTCCCCTCTAATCAGGGACTGATTTAGACCAGGAAGCCAGATCCCCTCTAATCAGGGACTGATTTAGACCAGGAAGCCAGTTCCCCTCTAGTCAGGGACTGATTTAGACCAGGAAGCCAGATCCCCTCTAATCAGGGACTGATTTAGACCTAGAAGCCAGTTCCCCTCTAATCAGGGACTGATTTAGACCAGGAAGCCAGTCCCCCTTTAATCAGGGACTGATTTAGACCTAGAAGCCAGTTCCCCTCTAATCAGGGACTGATTTAGACCAGGAAGCCAGTCCCCCTTTAATCAGGGACTGATTTAGACCTAGAAGCCAGTTCCCCTCTAATCAGGGACTGATTTAGACCAGGAAGCCAGTCCCCCTTTAATCAGGGACTGATTTAGACCAGGAAGCCAGTCCCCCTCTAATCAGGGACTGATTTAGACCTAGAAGCCAGTTCCCCTCTAATCAGGGACTGATTTAGACCTAGAAGCCAGTTCCCCTTTAATCAGGGACTGATTTAGACCAGGAAGCCAGTCCCCCTCTAATCAGGGACTGATTTAGACCAGGAAGCCAGTTCCCCTCTAATCCGGGACTGATTTAGACCAGGAAGCCAGTTCCCCTCTAATCCGGGACTGATTTAGACCTAGAACCCAGTTCCCCTCTAATCAGGGACTGATTTAGACCAGGAAGCCAGTTCCCCTCTAGTCAGGGACTGATTTAGACCAGGAAGCCAGTTCCCCTCTAATCAGGGACTGATTTAGACCAGGAAGCCAGTTCCCCTTTAATCAGGGACTGATTTAGACCAGGAAGCCAGTTCCCCTCTAATCAGGGACTGATTTAGACCAGGAAGCCAGTTCCCCTTTAATCAGGGACTGATTTAGACCAGGAAGCCAGTTTCCCTTTAATCAGGGACTGATTTAGACCTAGAAGCCAGTTCCCCTCTAATCAGGGACTGATTTAGACCAGGAAGCCAGTTCCCCTCTAATCAGGGACTAATTTAGACCAGGAAGCCAGTTCCCCTCTAATCAGGGACTAATTTAGACCAGGAAGCCAGTTCCCCTCTAATCAGGGACTGATTTAGACCTAGAAGCCAGTCCCCCTCTAATCAGGGACTAATTTAGACCAGGAAGCCAGTTCCCCTCTAATCAGGGACTGATTTAGACCAGGAAGCCAGTTGATTGGTCAGTAGTCCGGACCTCGTAGGGTCAGGTTGTAACCCCCCTGATACAAGCAGACGGAGAGCGGGCTAGATGAGACCCTGGACTCCTACCCTGACTCTCTGCTGCTGTCTCTCATTGAACTCCGGTGTCGTCAGGAAGACAGGCAGCCATCTTGTTTCTATGTGGTTCCTGGTGATGCTCTGAATGTCCACCAGGACAGGAGCACACAGACGGTCATGGAGCAGTCTCCCCCAGCCACCAGCCAGACGCATCACCTAGAGGAGAAACACACACACACACACACCACAGACGGTCATGAAGCAGTCTCAACCAGCCAGACGCATCACCAAGAGGAGAAACACACACACACACACACACACACACACATCACTAACACACACAAACCCCTAACACACACACAGACACAGACGGTCATGAAGAGAAGGACACGGACACACAGACAGACACGCACAAAAACACACAGGCGCACACACACACACACACACAGACAGACAGACACAAAAGCATACACACCATCACAGAAGAGACTGTGACATTACCTCCTCCTGTTGTTGTCTGGTGGCAGGACTGTCAGGCCCAAAGAAGTATTTCCTATTGAGGTATTTGTCCTTAATGAGTCTGGACTTGTCCTCTCTCTGGGCCTTGTCTTTATGGGGGATTCTCCTGTAATTCTCTATGTCCTGCCAGCATGCCAGGTGTATACTGTAGACACACACACACGTCAGAACTACACACATCAATGACAACTGAGCTATAGATCATTAGTATCATTGAGGTGGAGATCATTAGGATCATTGAGGTAGAGATCATTGGGATCATTGAGGTAGAGATCATTGAGGTAGAGATCATTAGGATCATTGAGCTATAGATCATCAGGATCATTGAGGAAGAGATCATTGAGGTAGAGATCATTGGGATCATTGAGGTAGAGATCATTAGGATCATTGAGGTATAGATCATTGAGGTAGAGATCATTGAAGTAGAGATCATTAGGATCATTGAGGTATAAATCATTGAGGTAGAGATCATTGAGATAGAGATATTAGGATCATTGAGGTAGAGATCATTGAAGTAGAGATCATTAGGATCATTGAGGTATAGGTCATTGAGGTAGAGATCATTGAGATAGAGATATTAGGATCATTGAGGTAGAGATCATTGAAGTAGAGATCATTAGGATCATTGAGGTATAGGTCATTAGGATCATTGAGGTATAGATCATTGAGGTAGAGATCATTGAAGTAGAGATCATTAGGATCATTGAGGTATAGGTCATTAGGATCATTGAGGTATAGATCATTGAGGTAGAGATCATTGAGGTAAAGCTCATTAGGATCATTGAGGTAGAGATCAGTGAGGTAGAGATCATTGAGGTAGAGATCATTGAGGCATAGATCATTAGGATCCTTAAGGTATAGATCATTGAGGTAGAGATCATTAGGATCATTGAGGTAGAGATCATTAGGATCATTGAGGTAGAGATCATTGAGGTATACACCATTGAGGTATAAAGCTCATTGGGATCATTGAGGTAGAGATCATTAGGATCATTGAGGTAGAGATCATTGAGGTAAAGATCATTGAGGTAGAGATATTAGGATCATTGAGGTAGAGATCATTGAGGTAGAGATATTAGGATCATTGAGGTAGAGATCATTAGGATCATTGAGGTATAGATCATTGAGGTAGAGATCATTGAAGTAGAGATCATTAGGATCATTGAGGTATAAATCATTGAGGTAGAGATCATTGAGATAGAGATATTAGGATCATTGAGGTAGAGATCATTGAAGTAGAGATCATTAGGATCATTGAGGTATAGGTCATTGAGGTAGAGATCATTGAGATAGAGATATTAGGATCATTGAGGTAGAGATCATTGAAGTAGAGATCATTAGGATCATTGAGGTATAGGTCATTAGGATCATTGAGGTATAGATCATTGAGGTAGAGATCATTGAAGTAGAGATCATTAGGATCATTGAGGTATAGGTCATTAGGATCATTGAGGTATAGATCATTGAGGTAGAGATCATTGAGGTAAAGCTCATTAGGATCATTGAGGTAGAGATCAGTGAGGTAGAGATCATTGAGGTAGAGATCATTGAGGTATAGATCATTGAGGCATAGATCATTAGGATCCTTAAGGTATAGATCATTGAGGTAGAGATCATTAGGATCATTGAGGTAGAGATCATTAGGATCATTGAGGTAGAGATCATTGAGGTATACACCATTGAGGTATAAAGCTCATTGGGATCATTGAGGTAGAGATCATTGAGGTGAAGATCATTGAGGTAGAGATATTAGGATCATTGAGGTAGAGATCATTGAGGTAGAGATATTAGGATCATTGAGGTAGAGATCATTAGGATCCTTAAGGTATAGATCATTGAGGTATAAAGCTCATTGGGATCATTGATGTAGAGATCATTAGGATCATTGAGGTATAGATCATTGAGGTAGAGATCATTGAGGTAGGGATAATTGAGGTAGAGATCATTGAGGTATAGATCATTAGGATCATTTAGTTTTTTACTGACATGACCAGGAATAATGATTTGGTCCCTATAGATAAACACAACACTTGTTTGATAGAAGGTGTGTTTATGACAGAAAGGTCACATCTAACAAGCAGCATGGTTTTGTGGTCACCTGGCCATGTCATGTAAAATAAGCCTGCTTATAAGCCTAGCTGTATCTACAGCTAGAGTTTCACCTGGCGGTGTTGTCCTGTAGGGAGGATGTGAAGTGTATAGAACTAGAGTTTCACCTGGCGGTGTTGTCCTGTAGGGAGGATGTGGAGTGTATAGAACTAGTTTCACCTGGCGGTGTTGTGCTGTAGGAAGAATGTGAAGTGTATAGAACTAGTTTCACCTGGCGGTGTTGTCCTGTAGGGAGGATGTGGAGTGTATAGAACTAGTTTCACCTGGCGGTGTTGTGCTGTAGGAAGAATGTGAAGTGTATAGAACTAGTTTCACCTGGCGGTGTTGTACTGTAGGAGGGATGTGAAGTGTATAGAACTAGTTTCACCTGGCGGTGTTGTCCTGTAGGAAGGATGTGAAGTGTATAGAACTAGTTTCACCTGGCGGTGTTGTCCTGTAGGAAGGATGTGAAGTGTATAGAACTAGTTGCACCTGGCGGTGTTGTACTGTAGGAAGGATGTGAAGTGTATAGAACTAGAGTTTCACCTGGCGGTGTTGTCCTGTAGGAAGGATGTGAAGTG
Source organism: Oncorhynchus kisutch (assembly GCF_002021735.2). NCBI lineage: Eukaryota > Metazoa > Chordata > Actinopteri > Salmoniformes > Salmonidae > Oncorhynchus > Oncorhynchus kisutch. Next base: position 130,372 of record NW_022265990.1, on the reverse strand, counting down.
TATAGATCTAGAGTTTCACCTGGCGGTGTTGTGCTGTAGGAAGGATGTGAAGTGTATAGAACTAGTTTCACCTGGCAGTGTTGTCCTGTAGGAAGGATGTGGAGTGTATAGAACTAGTTTCACCTGGCGGTGTTGTACTGTAGGAGGGATGTGAAGTGTATAGAACTAGTTTCACCTGGCGGTGTTGTCTTGTAGGAAGGATGTGAAGTGTTGTAGCTCCGTGCGGTGTCCTAGCAGAGAGCCCAACCTGTACCCTCTGTACCTCTCTGGGACGGCAGACCACATAGATGGAGACCTGGCAACCTCTAGTGGTGGAGGAGGGGGCCTGCAGGCCTGGGCCACAGCATGCTGAGAGAGAGAATCTCAATTGGACTAAACCCTCCTCACTTCCTTCTGAAGGTTTTGAGAAGGAGGTGAGGAGATAGGATGCCAGGAATCAAGGAAATACAATTGAAATTCCCCCAAATTCTTACTAGAGATCTAGGCCCATATTTGAAAAGCTTCTTGGAGTAGAAGTGCTTCATCTATTATCAGTTTTGTCTTTCAGATCAACACTTCAGGGGGGACTTGATCCTAGATCAGCCCTTCAGGGGGGACTTGATCCTAGATCAGCACTTCAGGGGGACAGGGGGGACTTGATCCTAGATCAACACTTCGGGGGGACTTGATCCTAGATCAGCACTTCAGGGGGGACTTGATCCTAGATCAGCCCTTCAGGGGGGACTTGATCCTAGATCAGCACTTCAGGGGGACAGGGGGGACTTGATCCTAGATCAGCACTTCAGGGGGGACTTGATCCTAGATCAGCACTTCAGGGGGGACTTGATCCTAGATCAGCACTTCAGGGGGGACTTGATCCTAGATCAGCACTTCAGGGGGGACTTGATCCTAGATCAGCACTTCAGGGGGGACTTGATCCTAGATCAGCACTTCAGGGGGGACTTGATCCTAGATCAGCACTTCAGGGGGGACTTGATCCTAGATCAGCACTTCAGGGGGGACTTGATCCTAGATCAGCACTTCAGGGGGGACTTGATCCTAGATCAGCACTTCAGGGGGGACTTGATCCTAGATCAGCACTTCAGGGGGGACTTGATCCTAGATCAGCACTTCAGGGGGGACTTGATCCTAGATCAGCACTTCAGGGGGGACTTGATCCTAGATCAGCACTTCAGGGGGGACTTGATCCTAGATCAGCACTTCAGGGGGGACTTGATCCTAGATCAGCACTTCAGGGGGGACTTGATCCTAGATCAGCACTTCAGGGGGGACTTGATCCTAGATCAGCACTTCAGGGGGGACTTGATCCTAGATCAGCACTTCAGGGGGGACTTGATCCTAGATCAGCACTTCAGGGGGGACTTGATCCTAGATCAGCACTTCAGGGGGGACTTGATCCTAGATCAGCACTTCAGGGGGGACTTGATCCTAGATCAGCACTTCAGGGGGGACTTGATCCTAGATCAGCACTTCAGGGGGGACTTGATCCTAGATCAGCACTTCAGGGGGGACTTGATCCTAGATCAGCACTTCAGGGGGGACTTGATCCTAGATCAGCACTTCAGGGGGGACTTGATCCTAGATCAGCACTTCAGGGGGGACTTGATCCTAGATCAGCACTTCAGGGGGGACTTGATCCTAGATCAGCACTTCAGGGGGGACTTGATCCTAGATCAGCACTTCAGGGGGGACTTGATCCTAGATCAGCACTTCAGGGGGGACTTGATCCTAGATCAGCACTTCAGGGGGGACTTGATCCTAGATCAGCACTTCAGGGGGGACTTGATCCTAGATCAGCACTTCAGGGGGGACTTGATCCTAGATCAGCACTTCAGGGGGGACTTGATCCTAGATCAGCACTTCAGGGGGGACTTGATCCTAGATCAGCACTTCAGGGGGGACTTGATCCTAGATCAGCACTTCAGGGGGGACTTGATCCTTGATCAGCACTTCAGAGGGACAGGGGGGACTTGATCCTAGATCAACACTTCAGGGGGGACTTGATCCTAGATCAGCACTTCAGGGGGGACTTGATCCTAGATCAGCACTTCAGGGGGGACTTGATCCTAGATCAGCACTTCAGAGGGACAGGGGGGACTTGATCCTAGATCAACACTTCAGGGGGGACTTGATCCTAGATCAACACTTCAGAGGGACAGGGGGGACTTGATCCTAGATCAACACTTCAGGGGGGACTTGATCCTAGATCAACACTTCAGGGGGACAGGGTGGACTTGATCCTAGATCAACACTTCAGGGGGGACTTGATCCTAGATCAACACTTCAGGGGGGACTTGATCCTAGATCACTACTTACTACTCAGACTGTTACATAGATCATGCATTGGAGTGTTGAACTTCAATAGATCTCACCTGTTCCAGTCTGTGTACAGCCTCCTCGTACAGCGTCTTCAGTTCTCCATACGGCTCTGACTCCACCTGGCGAGTCTCCTCCCGTACAGCCACCTGAGAGAACGCGCAGTAACAATGAATCCACAATGACATCAAATATCCAGACCAAAACACACATCTTACGAATCTGACTAAGGAGAGATGCACCAACAGGAGTGTCTGTCCGTTTCAGCAGATAAGCTATTTCAACTATAGCGCGTAAAAATAAAAATCAACTTTAAAGATAAGGGCTCACACCTTCTGGAAGGTGTCTGTGTCCCTGGTGGTGAGCAGCGTCCAGGGCTCCAGGAGGAGGGTCAGAGTGTGTTCCTCCACCCAGTCAAACAGCTCCTCAAACGCAGGAGTGAGACAGGTGTACACCCTCTCTCTGCTCTCCTCCTCAAACGGGGGAGTGAGACAGGTGTACACCCTCTCTCTGCTCTCCTCCTCCACCTCAATGCTACTACAGGCAGCACTGCACACGTAGGTTGAATACAGCAACTGGAGGGGTTAGAATGAGAACCGTAACTAATGGGTCAGACGGTCATCTTCATCATCATCATCACTATCATCACCATCATCACAACTGGAGGGGTTAGAATGAGAACCGTAACTAATGGGTCAGACGGTCATCATCATCATCATCACCACCGCCATCATCACTATCATTATTATCATCATCACCACCACCATCATGACTAGCATCATCATCACTATCATTATCATCATCATCACTACCATCATCACTATCATTATCATCACCATCACCATCATCACTATCATCATCATCACCACCGCCATCATGACTAGCATCATCATCACTACCATCATCACTTTCATTATCATCACTATCATGATAGTCACTCCATCATCATCATCATCACTATCATCATCATCATCACTATCATCATCCTCATCACATAAAATGTCATGTCATTAAATGTCTAATGTAGGGCTCATAAAATGTCTAATATAGGGCTCATTAAATGTCTAATGTAGGGCTCATTAAATGTCTAATGTAGGGCTCATTAAATGTCTAATGTAGGGCTCATTAAATGTCTAATGTAGGGCTCATTAAATGTCTAATATAGGGCTCATTAAATGTCAATTAAATGTCTTTAATATAGGGCTCATAAAATGTCTAATATAGGGCTCATTAAATGTCTAATATAGGGCTCATAAAATGTCTAATGTAGGGTTCATTAAATGTCTAATGTAGGGCTCATTAAATGTCTAATGTAGGGCTCATTAAATGTCTAATGTGGGGCTCATTAAATGTCTAATATAGGGCTCATTAAATGTCTAATATAGGGCTCATTAAATGTCTAATATAGGGCTCATTAAATGTCTAATATAGGGCTCATTAAATGTCTAATGTAGGGCTCATAAAATGGGCTCATTCAAATTAGGGAAGGGGCTTGGACATTTGGCCCATGCTTTGGCTGAGAGTTTCCATTGACTGGGGTGGAGACTTCGCCTGTATCGTTAATATATTCTATCCTACATCTCCCACCAGAACCTAATCCAGCATCAGACGCAATTACCCCCCCTCCCCCCAGGGATCCAATCTTACATGAGCCTGTCTCTGTACCCTGTAGGGATCCAGTCCATCTTGGTAGAAGAGCTGGTGGTACTGCTGCAGATCACACCAGCAGTGGACGGCATTCTCCCACAGCTGACAAGATACAGGAAGACCTATTCATTTATGTTGTACAATACAGCTACAACAGCACTATGGTGGAAAGAGAGACAGAGAGACAGAGAGAGACAGAGAGAGAGAGAGACAGAGAGAGAAAGAGAGAGGGAGAGACAGAGAGAGACAGACAGACAGACAGAGAGAGACAGACAGAGAGACAGACAGACAGAGACAGAGAGAGAGAGACAGACAGAGAGACAGACAGAGAGAGAGAGAGAGAGGTCTATACCGGGTTTCCAGAGCGTTCACAGTAGCGTGTGAAGTAGAACCCGGCCTGTGAGTCCACACATAGAGCCTGTAACATCCTCTCCATCCTCCAGGCCCCTACAACAGGACTGCTGCTGGCATAACCTGTCTGACACCACACAGAATAATACGACTTTACTAACCTGTGACACCACACAGAATAATACGACTTTACTAACCTGTCTGACACCACACACACAGAATAATACGACTTTACTAACCTGTCTGACACCACACAGAATAATACGACTTTACTAACCTGTCTGACACCACACAGAATAATACGACTTTATTTAACTTATATAGCACTTTTCATAAAATAAAGACATTTTAAAGCTCTTATCTCAACTCTCTGTCGGTCACACCTAGTACCTGTGTGTGAGCTGGTGTGGGGGTCCTGTCTCTGGGTAGAGAGGTGTCTGGGCGGATGGTAGGTCGGGGTAGAGAGGTGTGAGGCCGGAGGGGGTGGAGGTTGATGTAACGAGGGTTAGGGTTCACACCAGAGGGAGGGTGTAGCTGTCCGTTCCTCCACAGTGACAGTCTGAGAGGATCTACTGCTCTCTGGCTCATCCTGAACCTTGGACCCCTGGAACACCACATGAACCTGGGACCCCTGGAACACAACATGAACCTGGGACCCCTGGACCACAACATGAACCTGGGACCCCTGGACCACAACATGAACCTGGGACCCCTGGATCACAACATGAACCTGGGACGCCTGGAACACAACATCAACATCAACCTGGGACCCCTGGAACACAACCAGAACATGAACCTTGAACCTCTGGAATACAACATGAACCTGGGACCCCTGGAACACAACATGAACCTGGGACCCCTGGAACACAACATGAACCTGGGACCCCTGGAACACAACATGAACCTGGGACCCCTAGACCACAACATGAACCTGGGACCCCTGGATCACAACATGAACCTGGGACCCCTGGATCACCACATGAACCTGGGACCCCTGGAACACCACATGAACCTGGGACCCTGGAACACAACCACAACATGAACATGGGACCCTGGAACACAACATGAACCTGGGACCCCTGGATCACAACATGAACCTGGGACCCCTGGATCACCACATAAACCTGGGACCCCTGGAACACCACATGAACCTGGGACCCTGGAACACAACCACAACATGAACCTGGGACCCCTGGAACACAACATGAACCTGGGACCCCTGGAACACAACATGAACCTGGGACCCCTGGATCACAACATGAACCTGGGACCCCTGGATCACAACATGAACCCGGGACCCCTGGATCACAACATGAACCCGGGACCCCTGGAACACAACATGAACCCGGGACCCCTGGAACACAACATGAACCCGGGACCCCTGGAACACAACATGAACCTGGGACCCCTGGAACACAACATGAAACTGGGATCCCTGGATCACAACATGAACCTGGGACCCCTGGATCACAACATGAACCTGGGACCCCTGGATCACAACATGAACCTGGGACCCCTGGGACACAACATGAACCTGAGACCCCTGGATCACAACCACAACATGAACCTGGGACCCCTGGAACACCACATGAACCTGGAACCCTGGAACACAACCACAACATGAACATGGGACCCTGGAACACAACATGAACCTGGGACCCCTGGAACACAACATGAACCTGGGACCCCTGGAATACCACATGAACCTGGGACCCCTGGAACACCACATGAACCTGGGACCCCTGGAACACAACATGAACCTGGGACCCCTGGAACACAACATGAACCTGGGACCCCTGAACACAACCACAACATGAACCTGGGACCCCTGGAACACAACATGAACCTGGGACCCCTGGAACACAACATGAACCTGGGACCCCTGGAACACAACATGAACCTGGGACCCCTGGAACGCAACATGAACCTGGGACCCCTGGATCGCAACATGAACCTGGGACCCCTGGATCGCAACATGAACCTGGGACCCCTGGATCGCAACATGAACCTGGGACCCCTGGGACACAACATGAACCTGAGACCCCTGGATCACAACCACAACATGAACCTGGGACCCCTGGAACACAACATGAACCTGAGACCCCTGGACCAGAACATGAACCTGGGACCACAACATGAACCTGGGACCCCTGGATCACAACATGAACCTGGGACCCCTGGATCACAACATGAACCTGGGACCCCTGGATCACAACATGAACCTGGGACCCCTGGATCACAACATGAACCTGGGACCCCTGGAACACAACATGAACCCGGGACCCCTGGACCACAACATGAACCCGGGACCCCTGGACCACAACATGAACCCGGGACCCCTGGACCACAACATGAACCCGGGACCCCTGGAACACAACATGAACCCGGGACCCCTGGAACACAACATGAACCTGGGACCCCTGGAACACAACATGAACCTGGGACCCCTGGAACACAACATGAACCCGGGACCCCTGGAACACAACATGAACCTGGGACCCCTGGAACACAACATGAACCTGGGACCCCTGGAACACAACATGAAACTGGGATCCCTGGATCACAACATGAACCTGGGACCCCTGGATCACAACATGAACCTGGGACCCCTGGGACACAACATGAACCTGAGACCCCTGGATCACAACCACAACATGAACCTGGGACCCCTGGAACACAACATGAACCTGGGACCACAACATGAACCTGGGACCCCTGGACCACAACATGAACCTGGGACCCCTGGATCACAACATGAACCTGGGACCCCTGGATCACAACATGAACCTGGGACCCCTGGAACACAACATGAACCTGGGACCCCTGGAACACAACATGAACCTGGGACCCCTGGAACACAACATGAACCTGGGACCCCTGGAACACAACATGAACCTGGGACCCCTGGAACACAACATGAACCTGGGACCCCTGGAACACAACATGAACCTGAGACCCCTGGATCACAACCACAACATGAACCTGGGACCCCTGGAACACAACATGAACCTGGGACCACAACATGAACCTGGGACCCCTGGAACACAACATGAACCCGGGACCCCTGGAACACAACATGAACCCGGGACCCCTGGAACACAACATGAACCCGGGAACCCTGGAACACAACATGAACCCGGGACCCCTGGAACACAACATGAACCTGGGACCCCTGGAACACAACATGAACCTGGGACCCCTGGAACACAACATGAACCTGGGACCCCTGGAACACAACTTGACCAGGTGATCCTAGTTCAGGTCACAGTCTAGTACGGACCAGGTGATCGTAGTTCAGGTCACAGTCTAGTCTAGTACGGACCAGGTGATCACAGTTCAGGTCACAGTCTAGTACGGACCAGGTGATCATAGTTCAGGTCACAGTCTAGTCTAGTACAGACCAGGTGATCATAGTTCAGGTCACAGTCTAGTCTAGTACAGACCAGGTGATCATAGTTCAGGTCACAGTCTAGTCTAGTACAGACCAGGTGATCATAGTTCAGGTCACAGTCTAGTCTAGTACAGACCAGGTGATCATAGTTCAGGTCACAGTCTAGTCTAGTACGGACCAGGTGATCATAGTTCAGGTCACAGTCTAGTCTAGTACAGACCAGGTGATCATAGTTCAGGTCACAGTCTAGTCTAGTACAGACCAGGTGATCATAGTTCAGGTCACAGTCTAGTCTAGTACAGACCAGGTGATCATAGTTCAGGTCACAGTCTAGTCTAGTACAGACCAGGTGATCATAGTTCAGGCCTCAGTCTAGTAGTTATATAGGATGGTGTGTATAGACAGTAGTTATATAGGATGGTGTGTATAGACAGTAGTTATATAGGATGGTGTGTATAGACAGTAGTTATATAGGATGGTGTGTATAGACAGTAGTTATATAGGATGGTGTGTATAGACAGTGGTTATATAGGATGGTGTGTATAGACAGTATAGACAGTAGTTATATAGGATGGTGTGTATAGACAGTAGTTATACAGGATGGTGTGTATAGACAGTAGTTATATAGGATGGTGTGTATAGACAGTATAGACAGTAGTTATATAGGATGGTGTGTATAGACAGTAGTTATAAGGATGGTGTTTATAGACAGTAGTTATAAGGATGGTGTTTTAACAGTAGTTATATAGGATGGTGTGTATAGACAGTAGTTATACAGGATGGTGTGTATAGACAGTAGTTATACAGGATGGTGTGTATAGACAGTAGTTATACAGGATGGTGTGTATAGACAGTAGTTATAAGGATGGTGTTTTAACAGTAGTTATATAGGATGGTGTGTATAGACAGTAGTTATATAGGATGGTGTTTTAACAGTAGTTATATAGGATGGTGTGTATAGACAGTAGTTATATAGGATGGTGTTTTAACAGTAGTTATATAGGATGGTGTGTATAGACAGTAGTTATACAGGATGGTGTGTATAGACAGTAGTTATACAGGATGGTGTGTATAGACAGTAGTTATACAGGATGGTGTGTATAGACAGTAGTTATATAGGATGGTGTGTGTAGACAGTAGTTATATAGGATGGTGTGTGTAGACAGTAGTTATATAGGATGGTGTGTATAGACAGTAGTTATATAGGATGGTGTGTATAGACAGTAGTTATATAGGATGGTGTGTATAGACAGTAGTTATATAGGATGGTGTGTATAGACAGTAGTTATATAGGATGGTGTGTATAGACAGTAGTTATACAGGATGGTGTGTATAGACAGTAGTTATACAGGATGGTGTGTATAGACAGTAGTTATACAGGATGGTGTGTATAGACAGTAGTTATAAGGATGGTGTTTTAACAGTAGTTATATAGGATGGTGTGTATAGACAGTAGTTATATAGGATGGTGTGTATAGACAGTAGTTATACAGGATGGTGTGTATAGACAGTAGTTATAAGGATGGTGTTTTAACAGTAGTTATATAGGATGGTGTGTATAGACAGTAGTTATACAGGATGGTGTGTATAGACAGTAGTTATAAGGATGGTGTTTTAACAGTAGTTATATAGGATGGTGTGTATAGACAGTAGTTATACAGGATGGTGTGTATAGACAGTAGTTATACAGGATGGTGTGTATAGACAGTAGTTATATAGGATGGTGTGTATAGACAGTAGTTATAAGGATGGTGTTTTAACAGTAGTTATATAGGATGGTGTGTATAGACAGTAGTTATAAGGATGGTGTTTTAACAGTAGTTATATAGGATGGTGTGTATAGACAGTAGTTATACAGGATGGTGTGTATAGACAGTAGTTATAAGGATGGTGTTTTAACAGTAGTTATATAGGATGGTGTGTATAGACAGTAGTTATACAGGATGGTGTGTATAGACAGTAGTTATAAGGATGGTGTTTTAACAGTAGTTATATAGGATGGTGTGTATAGACAGTATAGACAGTAGTTATACAGGATGGTGTGTATAGACAGTAGTTATAAGGATGGTGTTTTAACAGTAGTTATATAGGATGGTGTGTATAGACAGTAGTTATATAGGATGGTGTGTATAGACAGTAGTTATATAGGATGGTGTGTATAGACAGTAGTTATAAGGATGGTGTTTTAACAGTAGTTATATAGGATGGTGTGTATAGACAGTAGTTATAAGGATGGTGTTTTAACAGTAGTTATATAGGATGGTGTGTATAGACAGTAGTTATACAGGATGGTGTGTATAGACAGTAGTTATAAGGATGGTGTTTTAACAGTAGTTATATAGGATGGTGTGTATAGACAGTAGTTATACAGGATGGTGTGTATAGACAGTAGTTATAAGGATGGTGTTTTAACAGTAGTTATATAGGATGGTGTGTATAGACAGTATAGACAGTAGTTATACAGGATGGTGTGTATAGACAGTAGTTATAAGGATGGTGTGTATAGACAGTAGTTATAAGGATGGTGTTTTAACAGTAGTTATATAGGATGGTGTGTATAGACAGTATAGACAGTAGTTATACAGGATGGTGTGTATAGACAGTAGTTATAAGGATGGTGTTTTAACAGTAGTTATATAGGATGGTGTGTATAGACAGTAGTTATACAGGATGGTGTGTATAGACAGTAGTTATAAGGATGGTGTTTTAACAGTAGTTATATAGGATGGTGTGTATAGACAGTAGTTATACAGGATGGTGTGTATAGACAGTAGTTATAAGGATGGTGTTTTAACAGTAGTTATATAGGATGGTGTGTATAGACAGTATAGACAGTAGTTATACAGGATGGTGTGTATAGACAGTAGTTATAAGGATGGTGTTTTAACAGTAGTTATATAGGATGGTGTGTATAGACAGTAGTTATATAGGATGGTGTGTATAGACAGTAGTTATATAGGATGGTGTGTATAGACAGTAGTTATATAGGATGGTGTGTATAGACAGTAGTTATAAGGATGGTGTTTTAACAGTAGTTATATAGGATGGTGTGTATAGACAGTAGTTATAAGGATGGTGTTTTAACAGTAGTTATATAGGATGGTGTGTATAGACAGTAGTTATACAGGATGGTGTGTATAGACAGTAGTTATAAGGATGGTGTTTTAACAGTAGTTATATAGGATGGTGTGTATAGACAGTAGTTATACAGGATGGTGTGTATAGACAGTAGTTATAAGGATGGTGTTTTAACAGTAGTTATATAGGATGGTGTGTATAGACAGTATAGACAGTAGTTATACAGGATGGTGTGTATAGACAGTAGTTATAAGGATGGTGTTTTAACAGTAGTTATATAGGATGGTGTGTATAGACAGTAGTTATATAGGATGGTGTGTATAGACAGTAGTTATATAGGATGGTGTGTATAGACAGTAGTTATAAGGATGGTGTTTTAACAGTAGTTATAAGGATGGTGTTTTAACAGTAGTTATACAGGATGGTGTTTATAGACAGTAGTTATATAGGATGGTGTTTTAACAGTAGTTATATAGGATGGTGTTTTAACAGTAGTTATATAGGATGGTGTTTTAACAGTAGTTATAAGGATGGTGTTTTAACAGTAGTTATATAGGATGGTGTTTTAACAGTAGTTATATAGGATGGTGTTTTAACAGTAGTTATACAGGATGGTGTTTTAACAGTAGTTATATAGGATGGTGTTTTAACAGTAGTTATATAGGATGGTGTGTATAGACAGTATATATACAGGATGGTGTGTATAGACAGTAGTTATACAGGATGGTGTGTATAGACAGTAGTTATAAGGATGGTGTTTTAACAGTAGTTATATAGGATGGTGTTTTAACAGTAGTTATATAGGATGGTGTTTTAACAGTAGTTATAAGGATGGTGTTTTAACAGTAGTTATATAGGATGGGCCTTGACTAGAATACAGTTTATACATACGAAGTGGGTAAAACAGTATATAAACCTGATCACAATGTGAAATCGGAGGGCTCTGGAGTAGTTTAAAAGACATGGAACGTCTGGGGGTCCCTTAGGAGAGGAATAAAAAAAAACTGGTGTGGATGATCTTGTCTCCTCACCAGTAGCAGAGCAGTGCCTCAGTGACGCGGGGCTGAACTCTCTGCAGTCTGTCCTCTCTCCAGCAGGGGGAGGTAGAGAGACCCAGTCTGGTCAACAGCTCACCATTCAGACTGCTCTGGCCACCGGTCAGCAGGTAGCAGCTACGCATCTGGACCAAATGCCTGAAACAGTTAATCAATCAATCATTGAAGATGGTTCTGTCCACGTCATTGGTTAAGAGGAAGGCTCATTGTCATCTCAGGTTCTATACTTCAATGAAGGGTTAGGGTTGAGGTTAGGGTTATGGCTTAGGTTAAGAGTCAGAGTTATGGGTTAAGGGTTGGGGTCAGGTTTCAGGTTTCAGGTGAAGGTTAGGAGTTATGAGGTTAAGGGTTGGGGTCAGGGTTGGGGTTGGGGTTAGGATTATGGCTTAGGTTAAGAGTCAGAGTTATGGGTTAAGGGTTGGGGTCAGGGTTGGGGTCAGGGTTCAGGTGAAGGTTAGGAGTTATGGGTTAAGGGTTGGGGTCAGGGTTCAGGTGAAGGTTAGGAGTTATGGGTTAAGGGCTGGGGTTAAAGGTTGGGGTGAAGGTTAGGAGTTATGGGTTGGAGTCAAGGTGAAGGTTAGGGGTTGGGGTTGGGGGTTGGTGGTCAGGATTAAGGTGAAGGTTAGGAGTTATGGTTAAGGGTTGGGGTTAGGATTGGGGTCAGGGTTCAGGTGAAGGTTAGGAGTTATGGGTTAAGGGTTGGGGTTAGGATTGGGGTCAGGTTTCAGGTGTAGGTTAGGAGTTATGGGTTAAGGGTTGGGGTCAGGGTTAAGGTGAAGGTTAGGAGTTATGGGTTAAGGGTTGGGGTCAGGGTTGGGGTCAGGGTGAAGGTGAAGGTGAAGGTTAGGAGTTATGGGTTAAGGGTTGGGGTCAGGGTTGGGGTCAGGGTTAAGGTGAAGGTTAGGAGTTATGGGTTAAGGGTTGGGGTCAGGGTTAAGGTGAAGGTTAGGAGTTATGGGTTAAGGGTTGGGGTCAGGGTTGGGGTCAGGGTTGGGGTCAGGGTTAAGGTGAAGGTGAAGGTTAGGAGTTATGGGTTAAGGGTTGGGGTCAGGGTTGGGGTCAGGGTGAAGGTGAAGGTGAGGAGTTATGGGTTAAGGGTTGGGGTCAGGGTTAAGGTGAAGGTGAAGGTTAGGAGTTATGGGTTAAGGGTTGGGGTCAGGGTTAAGGTGAAGGTGAAGGTTAGGAGTTATGGGTTAAGGGTTGGGGTCAGGGTTGGGGTCAGGGTTAAGGTGAAGGTGAAGGTTAGGAGGTATGGGTTGGGGTCAGGGTTGGGGTCAGGGTTGGGGTCAGGGTTAAGGTGAAGGTGAAGGTTAGGAGTTATGGGTTGGGGTCAGGGTTGGGGTCAGGGTTGGGGTCAGGGTTGGGGTCAGGGTTAAGGTGAAGATTAGGAGTTAAGGGTTGGGGTCAGGGTTGGGGTCAGGGTTGGGGTCAGGGTTAAGGTGAAGGTGAAGGTTAGGAGTTATGGGTTAAGGGTTGGGGTCAGGGTTATGGGGAAGGTTGGGAGTTATGGGTTAAGGGTTGGGGTCAGGGTTGGGGTCAGGGTGAAGGTGAAGGTGAAGGTTAGGAGTTATGGGTTAAGGGTTGGGGTCAGGGTGAAGGTGAAGGTGAAGGTTAGGAGTTATGGGTTAAGGGTTGGGGTCAGGGTGAAGGTGAAGGTGAAGGTTAGGAGTTATGGGTTGGGGTCAGGGTTGGGGTCAGGGTTGGGGTCAGGGTTGGGGTCAGGGTTGGGGTCAGGGTGAAGGTGAGGAGTTATGGGTTGGGGTCAGGGTTGGGGTCAGGGTTGGGGTCAGGGTGAAGGTGAAGGTGAGGAGTTATGGGTTGGGGTCAGGGTTGGGGTCAGGGTTAAGGTGAAGGTGAAGGTTAGGAGTTATGGGTTAAGGGTTGGGGTCAGGGTTGGGGTCAGGGTGAAGGTGAAGGTTAGGAGTTATGGGTTGGGGTCAGGGTTGGGGTCAGGGTTGGGGTCAGGGTGAAGGTGAAGGTGAGGAGTTATGGGTTGGGGTCAGGGTTGGGGTCAGGGTTGGGGTCAGGGTGAAGGTGAAGGTGAGGAGTTATGGGTTGGGGTCAGGGTTGGGGTCAGGGTTGGGGTCAGGGTTGGGGTCAGGGTGAAGGTGAAGGTTAGGAGGTATGGGTTAAGGGTTGGGGTCAGGGTTGGGGTCAGGGTTGGGGTCAGGGTTGGGGTCAGGGTTGGGGTCAGGGTTGGGGTCAGGGTGAAGGTGAAGGTTAGGAGTTATGGGTTAAGGGTTGGGGTCAGGGTTGGGGTCAGGGTTGGGGTCAGGGTGAAGGTGAAGGTGAAGGTGAGGAGTTATGGGTTAAGGGTTGGGGTCAGGGTTCAGGTGAAGGTTAGGAGTTATGGGTTAAGGGTTGGGGTCAGGGTTGGGGTCAGGGTTGGGGTCAGGGTTGGGGTCAGGGTTGGGGTCAGGGTGAAGGTGAAGAGTTATGGGTTAAGGGTTGGGGTCAGGGTTCAGGTGAAGGTTAGGAGTTATGGGTTCAGGGTTGGGGTCAGGGTTGGGGTCAGGGTTGGGGTCAGGGTTGGGGTCAGGGTGAAGGTGAAGGTTAGGAGTTATGGGTAAAAGCCCAGTGCAGTCAAAACTATGATTTCCCTGTGTTTTATATATATTTTCACACTATGAGCTTTGAAATGTCAGCCTTGGTGACATCACCATGCGGTGAATTAGTTAATAGACCAATCAGAAAGAGAGTTCCAAACCTCTCTGCCAATAAGAGAAAATGTTCTGTTTTCCCCTCCCCACTCAGGCCACTCCCAGACAATCCGAGCAACATTTTGAGAAGACCTTTCGCTAAGAAGATATATTGGTTTCATTTTGACCATTTTAATTGAAAACAATCACAGTAAGGTACTTCATTGTTACCCAGAAATGTGATTTGATATTGAGATAAAAAACTGATGCATTGGACCTTTAAGGAATTACTGAATGTGTATATGAAGTACTGAATGTGTATATGAGGTACTGAATGTGTATATGAGGTACTGAATGTGTTTATGAAGTACTGAATGTGTTTATGAAGTACTGAATGTGTTTATGAAGTACTGAATGTGTTTATGAAGTACTGAATGTGTTTATGAAGTACTGAATGTGTATATTAAGTACTGAATGTGTATATGAAGTACTGAATGTGTATATGAAGTACTGAATGTGTTTATGAAGTACTGAATGTGTTTATGAAGTACTGAATGTGTATATGAAGTACTGAATGTGTGTATGAATACCTGATTCTCCTCCTGTCGTCCTGTAGGGTCTTCAGTCTCTCTATATCCATCCACAGACGCAAAAGCTTCTCTCCTAGTGTTCCCTCTAAGAAGTCCTTAAAGTCACCAAGGCCCTGTCTATCACCATGGATACTAGCAGTGATATCATAGAACTCAAGGTCATGGAACTCAAGGTCACCCTCCTCCTGCTGCTCCTTCAGTCTGCTGTGGCTGGTGGCTGGACCTCCCTCACAGGGGCTCTCTGTGTGGGGACCAACCATCTCCTCATCAGTGGTAGAACAGGCAGGACTCTGGGGCTTGGGTTCCCCATGATCCTCATCTGTAGTTCCTGCCTCTATCTCTGTCTTTGCCTCTGTCTCTGTGAGGTAGACGTTCATCTCCTGCTCTGCGCTGTGGTCTCCCCGTCTCTTGTCCCAGTCTAGAAGTGAAGAGCAGAGAGGACAGTCCGGGAGCGAAGAGGAGAGAGGAAAGGAGACGAGGAGTGAGGAGGAGAGGGCGTAGGACTCTGAGTCAGGGATGCAGGAGAAGCAGGCTGAGGCCGGACCCCTCTGTCCCTCCCGGCCCAGGGAGCACACCGGGGTTCTCACAGACCGGGTACAGACAGGCAGCTGCTTGTCCTTGTCCTTGGCCATTGTCAACATGTCTGTTACCGAGGCCTGCAGACACACAAAGAACACAAACAAGCCCAGTGTGACTACAGGGAAGTGTTGCCTGGGGTGAGAGAGACAGAGAAATACCTGGATCATACACAGTATATGAAGTAAACTACTGTTTTACCAACACCACAAAACAAGTGTTTATTTATGACAAATAATTACCTCCGCTGTACTGAACCATATTGACATCATGCTGAGATATATCATCTCCGCTGTACTGAACCATAATGAGATATATCATCTCCGCTGTACTGAACCATATTGACATCATGCTGAGATATATAATCTCCGCTGTACTGAACCATATTGACATTATACTGAGATATATCATCTCTGCTGTGCTAAACCATAATGAGATATATCATCTCCGCTGTACTGAACCATATTGACATTATACTGAGATATATCATCTCTGCTGTACTAAACCATAATGAGATATATCATCTCCGCTGTACTGAACCATATTGACATGATACTGAGATATATCATCTCCGCTGTACTGAACCATATTGACATTATACTGAGATATATCATCTCTGCTGTACTAAACCATAATGAGATATATCATCTCCGCTGTACTGAACCATATTGACATGATACTGAGATATATCATCTATGTGAATAAGCAGGATCTGCTGACCTGTCCCAGTGACACATAGAGGACCTTCATCAGGGTCTCTCTGTCATCGGGCCCAGGGGAAGGACAGACAGGCTCTGTGGTGACAGGGGGCTGGACTGAGGTACCATCCCTCTTCTGGTTCCAGCCCTGAGGGCCCCACTGAGAGAGCAGCTTCGCTAACCTTGGGAAACACCGTCAAGCATCAAACACACATCAATCAAAACGTTATTTATAAAAGCCTTTTAAACAACATTTGTCACAAAGTGCAGGAATGGAGGGTCAGACAAAGCTATGAATGGAATAGAATAGAATGGAATAGAATGGAATGGAGGGTCAGACAAAGCTATGAATGGAATAGAATAGAATGGAATGGAATGGAATAGAATGGAATGGAATGGAGGGTCAGACAAAGCTATGAATGGAATAGAATAGAATGGAATGGAATGGAATGGAATATAATGGAATGGAATGGAGGGTCAGACAAAGCTATGAATGGAATAGAATAGAATGGAATAGAATGGAATGGAATGGAATGGAATGGAATGGAGGGTCAGACAAAGCTATGAATGGAATAGAATAGAATGGAATGGAATGGAATGGAATATAATGGAATGGAGGGTCAGACAAAGCTATGAATGGAATAGAATAGAATATAATGGAATGGAATGGAATGGAATAGAATAGAATATAATGGAATGGAATATAATGGAATGGAATATAATGGAATGGAATATAATGGAATGGAATATAATGGAATGGAATGGAATATAATGGAATGGAATATAATGGAATATAATGGAATGGAATATAATGGAATGGAATATAATGGAATGGAATATAATGGAATGGAATATAATGGAATGGAATATAATGGAATGGAATATAATGGAATGGAATGGAATATAATGGAATGGAATATAATGGAAATGGAATGAATATAATGGAATGGAATATAATGGAATGGAATATATGGAATGGAATATAATGAATGGAATAATGGATGAATATAATGGAATGGAATATAATGGAATATAATATAATGGAATGGAATATAATGGAATGGAATATAATGGAATATAATATAATGGAATGGAATGTAATGGAATGGAATAGAATGGAATGGAATATAATGGAATGGAATGGAATATAATGGAATAGAATATAATGGAATGGAATATATGGAATGGAATGGAATATAATGGAATAGAATATAATGGAATGGAATATAATGGAATATAATATAATGGAATGGAATATAATGGAATGGAATATAATGGAATGGAATGGAATGGAATATAATGGAATAGAATATAATGGAATAGAATGGAATGGAATATAATGGAATGGAATGGAATGGAATATAATGGAATAGAATATAATGGAATGGAATGGAATGGAATATAATGGAATATAATGGAATGGAATATAATGGAATGGAATGGAATGGAATATAATGGAATATAATGGAATGGAATATAATGGAATGGAATATAATGAATGGAATATAATGAATGGAATAGAATGAATGGAATAGAATGGAATGGAATAGAATGGAATGGAATGGAATAGAATGGAATGGAATAGAATGGAATGGAATGGAATGGAATAGAATGGAATGGAATAGAATGGAATATAATGGAATGGAATAGAATAGAATGGCATAGAATGGAATGGCATAGAATGGAATGGCATAGAATGGAATGGAATATAATGGAATGGAATATAATGGAATGGAATATAATGGAATGGAATATAATGGAATGGAATATAATGGAATGGAATATAATGGAATGGAATATAATGGAATGGAATATAATGGAATGGAATATAATGGAATGGAATATAATGGAATGGAATATAATGGAATATAATGGAATGGAATATAATGGAATAGAATGGAATGGAATATAATGGAATAGAATGGAATGGAATATAATGGAATAGAATGGAATGGAATATAATGGAATAGAATGGAATGGAATGGAAAAGAATGGAATGGAATATAATGGAATGGAATATAATGGAATGGAATAGAATGGAATGGAATAGAATGGAATATAATGGAATGGAATGGAATGGAATATAATGGATGGGAATGGAATATAATGGATGGAAATGGAATATAATGGAATGGAATATAATGGAATGGAATAGAATGGAATATAATGGATGGGAATGGAATATAATGGAATATAATGGAATGGAATAGAATGGAATGGAATATAATGGAATATAATGGAATATAATGGAATGGAATGGAATATAATGGAATGGAATATAATGGAATGGAATATAATGGAATATAATGGAATGGAATAGAATGGAATAGAATAGAATGGAATATAATGGAATGGAATATAATGGAATGGAATGTAATGTAATGGAATATAATGGAATATAATATAATGGAATATAATGGAATGGAATAGAATGGAATATAATGGAATATAATGGAATGGAATAGAATGGAATATAATGGAATGGAATATAATGGAATGGAATGGAATATAATGGAATGGAATAGAATGGAATATAATGGAATGGAATAGAATGGAATAGAATGGAATAGAATGGAATGGAATGGAATATAATGGAATATAATGGAATGGAATGGAATGGAATATAATGGAATGGAATATAATGGAATGGAATATAATGGAATGGAATATAATGGAATGGAATATAATGGAATATAATGGAATGGAATATAATGGAATAGAATGGAATAGAATAGAATAGAATGGAATATAATGGAATGGAATATAATGGAATGGAATAGAATGGAATGGAATAGAATGGAATGGAATAGAATGGAATGGAATATAATGGATGGGAATGGAATATAATGGATGGAAATGGAATATAATGGAATGGAATATAATGGAATGGAATAGAATGGAATATAATGGATGGGAATGGAATATAATGGAATATAATGGAATGGAATAGAATGGAATGGAATAGAATGGAATAGAATGGAATATAATGGAATGGAATGGAATATAATGGAATATAATGGAATGGAATATAATGGAATGGAATATAATGGAATGGAATATAATGGAATGGAATATAATGGAATGGAATATAATGGAATGGAATATAATGGAATAGAATGGAATGGAATAGAATGGAATAGAATAGAATGGAATATAATGGAATGGAATATAATGGAATGGAATGTAATGTAATGGAATATAATGGAATGGAATATAATGGAATATAATATAATGGAATATAATGGAATGGAATAGAATGGAATATAATGGAATGGAATAGAATGGAATATAATGGAATGGAATATAATGGAATGGAATGGAATATAATGGAATGGAATAGAATGGAATATAATGGAATGGAATAGAATGGAATGGAATGGAATGGAATGGAATATAATGGAATGGAATGGAATATACTGGAATGGAATATAATGGAATGGAATATAATGGAATATAATGGAATGGAATAGAATGGAATGGAATATACTGGAATGGAATATAATGGAATGGAATATAATGGAATGGAATAGAATGGAATGGAATATAATGGAATGGAATGTAATGGAATGGAATGTAATGGAATGGATGTAATGGAATGGAATAGAATGGAATAGAATGGAATGGAATATAATGGATGGGAATGGAATATAATGGATGGAAATGGAATATAATGGAATGGAATAGAATGGAATATAATGGGATGGAATAGAATGGAATGGAATAGAATGGAATGGAATAGAATGGAATGGAATGGAATGGATATAATGGAATGGAATATAATGGAATGGAATATAATGGAATGGAATATAATGGAATGGAATGGAATGGAATAGAATGGAAGAATGGAATGGAATATAATGGAATGGAATAGAATGGAATAATGGAATGGAATATAATGGAATAGAATGGAATATAATGGAATGGAATATAATGGAATAGAATGGAATATCATGGAATGGAATATAATGGAATAGAATGGAATGGAATAGAATGGAATAGAATAGAATGGAATATAATGGAATGGAATATAATGGAATGGAATGTAATGTAATGGAATATAATGGAATATAATATAATGGAATATAATGGAATGGAATAGAATGGAATATAATGGAATATAATGGAATGGAATAGAATGGAATATAATGGAATGGAATATAATGGAATGGAATGGAATATAATGGAATGGAATAGAATGGAATATAATGGAATGGAATAGAATGGAATAGAATGGAATAGAATGGAATGGAATGGAATATAATGGAATATAATGGAATGGAATGGAATGGAATATAATGGAATGGAATATAATGGAATGGAATATAATGGAATGGAATATAATGGAATGGAATATAATGGAATATAATGGAATGGAATATAATGGAATAGAATGGAATAGAATAGAATAGAATGGAATATAATGGAATGGAATATAATGGAATGGAATAGAATGGAATGGAATAGAATGGAATGGAATAGAATGGAATGGAATATAATGGATGGGAATGGAATATAATGGATGGAAATGGAATATAATGGAATGGAATATAATGGAATGGAATAGAATGGAATATAATGGATGGGAATGGAATATAATGGAATATAATGGAATGGAATAGAATGGAATGGAATAGAATGGAATAGAATGGAATATAATGGAATGGAATGGAATATAATGGAATATAATGGAATGGAATATAATGGAATGGAATATAATGGAATGGAATATAATGGAATGGAATATAATGGAATGGAATATAATGGAATGGAATATAATGGAATAGAATGGAATGGAATAGAATGGAATATAATGGAATGGAATATAATGGAATGGAATGTAATGTAATGGAATATAATGGAATGGAATATAATGGAATATAATATAATGGAATATAATGGAATGGAATAGAATGGAATATAATGGAATGGAATAGAATGGAATATAATGGAATGGAATATAATGGAATGGAATGGAATATAATGGAATGGAATAGAATGGAATATAATGGAATGGAATAGAATGGAATGGAATGGAATGGAATGGAATGGAATATAATGGAATGGAATGGAATATACTGGAATGGAATATAATGGAATGGAATATAATGGAATATAATGGAATGGAATAGAATGGAATGGAATATACTGGAATGGAATATAATGGAATGGAATATAATGGAATGGAATAGAATGGAATGGAATATAATGGAATGGAATGTAATGGAATGGAATGTAATGGAATGGAATGTAATGGAATGGAATAGAATGGAATAGAATGGAATGGAATATAATGGATGGGAATGGAATATAATGGATGGAAATGGAATATAATGGAATGGAATAGAATGGAATATAATGGGATGGAATAGAATGGAATGGATAGAATGGAATGGAATAGAATGGAATGGAATGGAATGGAATATAATGGAATGGAATATAATGGAATGGAATATAATGGAATGGAATATAATGGAATGGAATGGAATGGAATAGAATGGAAGAATGGAATGGAATATAATGGAATGGAATAGAATGGAATAATGGAATGGAATATAATGGAATAGAATGGAATATAATGGAATGGAATATAATGGAATAGAATGGAATATCATGGAATGGAATATAATGGAATAGAATGGAATATCATGGAATGGAATATAATGGAATAGAATGGAATATCATGGAATGGAATAGAATGGAATAATGGAATGGAATAGAATGGAATGGAATGGAATGGAATATAATGGAATGGAATGGAATATAATGGAATGGAATATAATGGAATGGGATATAATGGAATGGAATGGAATATAATGGAATGGAATAGAATGGAATAATGGAATGGAATATAATGGAATATAATGGAATAGAATGGAATAGAATGGAATGGAATAGAATGGAATATAATGGAATGGAATAGAATGGAATAGAATGGAATGGAATATAATGGAATGGAATATACTGGAATGGAATATACTGGAATGGAATATAATGGAATATAATGGAATATAATGGAATGGAATATAATGGAATATAATGGAATATAATGGAATGGAATATAATGGAATGGAATAGAATGGAATGGAATAGAATGGAATGGAATAGAATGGAATGGAATATAATGGATGGGAATGGAATATAATGGATGGAAATGGAATATAATGGAATGGAATATAATGGAACGGAATAGAATGGAATATAATGGATGGGAATGGAATATAATGGAATATAATGGAATGGAATAGAATGGAATGGAATAGAATGGAATAGAATGGAATAGAATGGAATGGAATATAATGGAATGGAATGGAATATAATGGAATGGAATATAATGGAATGGAATATAATGGAATGGAATATAATGGAATAGAATAGAATGGAATATAATGGAATGGAATATAATGGAATGGAATGTAATGTAATGGAATATAATGGAATGGAATATAATGGAATATAATATAATGGAATATAATGGAATGGAATAGAATGGAATATAATGGAATGGAATAGAATGGAATATAATGGAATGGAATAGAATGGAATATAATGGAATGGAATAGAATGGAATATAATGGAATGGAATATAATGGAATGGAATGGAATATAATGGAATGGAATAGAATGGAATATAATGGAATGGAATAGAATGGAATAGAATGGAATAGAATGGAATGGAATAGAATGGAATAGAATGGAATAGAATGGAATGGAATGGAATATAATGGAATGGAATGGAATATACTGGAATGGAATATAATGGAATGGAATATAATGGAATATAATGGAATGGAATAGAATGGAATGGAATATAATGGAATGGAATGTAATGGAATGGAATGTAATGGAATATAATGGAATGGAATATAATGGAATATAATGGAATGGAATAGAATGGAATATAATGGAATGGAATAGAATGGAATATAATGGAATGGAATATAATGGATGGGAATGGAATATAATGGATGGAAATGGAATATAATGGAATGGAATAGAATGGAATATAATGGGATGGAATAGAATGGAATGGAATAGAATGGAATATAATGGAATATAATGGAATGGAATATAATGGAATGGAATAGAATGGAATGGAATATAATGGAATGGAATATAATGGAATGGAATATAATGGAAGAATGGAATGGAATATAATGGAATGGAATAGAATGGAATAATGGAATGGAATATAATGGAATAGAATGGAATATAATGGAATGGAATATAATGGAATAGAATGGAATATCATGGAATGGAATATAATGGAATAGAATGGAATATCATGGAATGGAATAGAATGGAATAATGGAATGGAATAGAATGGAATGGAATGGAATATAATGGAATGGAATGGAATATAATGGAATGGAATATAATGGAATGGGATATAATGGAATGGAATGGAATATAATGGAATGGAATATAATGGAATGGGATATAATGGAATGGAATGGAATATAATGGAATAGAATGGAATAATGGAATGGAATATAATGGAATATAATGGAATGGAATGGAATAGAATGGAATATAATGGAATGGAATAGAATGGAATATAATGGAATGGAATATAATGGAATGGAATATACTGGAATGGAATATAATGGAATGGAATATAATGGAATATAATGGAATATAATGGAATATAATGGAATGGAATATAATGGAATGGAATATAATGGAATGGAATATAATGGAATGGAATGTAATGTAATGGAATGTAATGTAATGGAATATAATGGAATATAATGGAATGGAATAGAATGGAATATAATGGAATGGAATATAATGGATGGGAATGGAATATAATGGATGGAAATGGAATATAATGGAATGGAATAGAATGGAATATAATGGGATGGAATAGAATGGAATGGAATAGAATGGAATGGAATAGAATGGAATGGAATATAATGGAATGGAATATAATGGAATGGAATATAATGGAATGGAATAATGGAATGGAATGGAATATAATGGAATGGAATAGAATGGAAAAATGGAATGGAATATAATGGAATGGAATAGAATGGAATAATGGAATGGAATAGAATGGAATAGAATGGAATATAATGGAATAGAATGGAATATCATGGAATGGAATAGAATGGAATGGAATAGAATGGAATGGAATGGAATGGAATGGAATGGAATATAATGGAATGGAATATAATGGAATGGGATATAATGGAATGGAATATAATGGAATGGAATATAATGGAATGGAATGGAATATAATGGAATGGAATAGAATGGAATAATGGAATGGAATATAATGGAATATAATGGAATAGAATGGAATAGAATGGAATGGAATATAATGGAATAGAATGGAATGTCATGGAATGGAATAGAATGGAATAATGGAATGGAATAGAATGGAATGGAATGGAATAGAATGGAATGGAATGGAATAGAATGGAATGGAATGGAATATAATGGAATAGAATGGAATAGAATGGAATGGAATAGAATGGAATAGAATGGAATAGAATGGAATATAATGGAATGGAATGGAATATAATGGAATGGAATAGAATGGAATAATGGAATGGAATATAATGGAATATAATGGAATAGAATGGAATAGAATGGAATGGAATATAATGGAATAGAATGGAATGTCATGGAATGGAATAGAATGGAATAATGGAATGGAATAGAATGGAATGGAATGGAATAGAATGGAATGGAATGGAATAGAATGGAATGGAATGGAATATAATGGAATGGAATGGAATATAATGGAATAGAATGGAATAGAATGGAATAGAATAGAATGGAATGGAATATAATGGAATGGAATATAATGGAATGGAATATAATGGAATGGAATAGAATGGAATGGAATAGAATGGAATATAATGGAATGGAATGGAATAGAATGGAATAGAATAGAATGGAATGGAATGGAATAGAATAGAATGGAATGGAATATAATGGAATAGAATGGAATATAATGGAATGGAATGGAATGCTTCTACATCTGCATTGCTTCTACATCTGCATTGCTTGCTGTTTGGGGGTTTTAGGCTGGGTTTCTGTAGAGCACTTTGTGATATCGGCTGATGTAAGAATGGCTTTATAAATCAATGTGATTGATGAAGTCAGGATAGACATGGATCAGGATAAAGGGCCGTGTTGATATCAAGACATGCATCAACAGGTGGTATGACCCCTGTTGGTCTACTTCTACCCAACCTATAGGTCTACTTCTGGCCCAACCTATAGGTCTACTTCTGGCCCAACCTATAAGTCTACTTCTGGCCCAACCTATAGGTCTACTTCTGGCCCAACCTATAGGTCTACTTCTGGCCCAACCTATAGGTCTACTTCTGGCCCAACCTATAGGTCTACTTCTGGCCCAACCTATAGGTCTACTTCTGGCCCAACCTATAGGTCTACTTCTGGCCCAACCTATAGGTCTACTTCTGGCCCAACCTATAGGTCTACTTCTGGCCCAACCTATAGGTCTACTTCTGGCCCAACCTATAGGTCTACTTCTGGCCCAACCTATAGGTCTACTTCTGGCCCAACCTATAGGTCTACTTCTGGCCCAACCTATAGGTCTACTTCTGGCCCAACCTATAGGTCTACTTCTGGCCCCCAGTAATAAAACAATGGGGATTACCTGTACTCGAAGTAGCAGTCACTTTCAATAAACAAGGGTAGTCTTTCTTTTAGGATCCACTCCACTCCCTGTTCTCTGTCCAAGCACTGTTAAGACAATGATTATTATTCTAATTTAGATTGTCTCACACACACACACACACACACACACACACACACACAGGTGTCTGATTAGTCGTCTTTAGTTTGATTATAATTTATGAGGGCAAAGTTGATTTGTCAATTGAACAATATGTTTTAAAACAGTACAGTGAAATAATCACTTGAAAGCCCCCCCCCCCACCACAATGCAGTATTCTATATCAAGATGACATTCTATAAAAGAACAGGAGAATGTGAACTGACCAGAACAGTGTAGTGGTTGTCCACCACAGGTCTAGCAGTCAGCTCTGTTGGGTCAGTGAGAGGTTGTGATTTAAAGTACTGCAGGGCTGACCTGATCCTCCTAGACAGAGCCTCCGCTGCATCACTGACCACCTCAAACACACCAGTCTCCTGGTTGTACTGTACACACTCAGGGAACGACTGGGTCGGAAGGAAACCAGGACATTTGGGACATTATTTTCTCAGAATGTGACAGAATAGATACAGAGAAAGAGTAGCTCATGTAATTAGTAAATTATCTTAAAATCTGATCAACCGTTTGAGGAAAGGTGAAATCAAGCAAATTCACAAGCATAACAATTTCCAACATCGTTGTGCTTGACAAAAGTTCTGGCATTCATCCCACAGTGAAAATAACACTTTAGTTTCTGAATAAAGTAAAGAATGTGACCGGATGTTTACAGGTAGACTGAGGAAGTCGTTAAAGAAGTGCACCAGAACATCATCAGAAGACAGACAGTCCTCCTGTGGACATGGAACAGAAGACATGGGTTAATTCGTTTTCAATGTGTTGATATGGGAGGGGGGGGGGGGGGGAACTACAGCATTCACTTTTAATACCTTGCCAGAAAGTCATTAAAAGTTGTTCAAAAAAAAAACTGTACAATGTTCAGTAGTCCATAATGTGACAAGTTGAAACGTTTAGAAAAAGTCATTCGTTTTTAAAAATATATTTTTATAAATAGGTTACTCACGAAATTATCGATGGTAAGGTAAGGTAGATCTATGGAAGAAAACCATTTAAATTTAAGACATCTGATGCCACCTTCAGATAAACTGGGAACTCGGAAATCCCCGAATTTCAAAGCGTCCAAGACAACCGAAAACTCGGGAAACGAGCTCAAATCATGACGTCGGGGATCTTGAACTCAGAGCTCTAGAAAGAGGCCCGAGTTCCCGACTTGAAATTCCGAGTTGGATGACCGTTCAAAACGATTTTCCCCAGTCATAAAGCGTTCACCCCCAGTTCTTAGTTGTCTTGAACGCATTGTAGTTCCTAGTTGTTTTTAACGTTGAAAGTTCTCTCACCGCAGTTTTAATTCAGCGGTTCTTGAATTCCCGGAACTCACCTGTTGTAATCTTCCCCAACATTCTTCACTTTTATGTACTTCAGTTGTCCTTAGTTATAATTCACCCAGAAACGTCAGCCAGGGGGCTCTATACCTAACCCTGAACACCTCTGACCCGCCGTCACCAGACCGTTCAGTGTGTAATTACCGACAGAGGGGTTGCTATGGAAGTGAACTCAATCACATTGCAGAAGAGAGGAGCGGTAAAAGTCGTGACGCTGAGGAAACAATAACTGGAGTGCTAAGTTTATCCAGTTTTAAAACTACTAGATATATTGTATTTTATTCAGTCTTTTCATTGTAAAGTAGAGATGATTAACCATAGCACGCTACTATGCACACCGATATGTATTTATAATCCAGAGAGGAAATAGACCGTAGTACTTTCTCAGTGAGTGCGACAGTCAAGTGAACGACGACCAGTAGAGGGCGCCATAACGACAAAAAAAAAATATTTCGACACAGCGGTGTTATACAAAACACATTGTCAAATCAAATCAAAGTTTATTTACCGAATACAACAGGTGTAGCTTACTTACAGGCTCTAACCAATAGTGCAAAAAAAAAGGTATTAGGTGAACAATAGGTAGGTAAAGAAATAAAACAACAGTAAAAAGACAGGCTACGTACAGTAGAGAGGCTATATACAGTAGAGAGGCTATATACAGGAGGGGCTATATACAGTAGAGGGGCTCTATATACAGTAGAGGGGCTCTATACAGTAGAGGGGCTCTGTACAGTAGAGAGGCTACGTACAGTAGAGAGGCTACGTACAGTAGAGGGGCTCTATACAGTAGAGGGGCTCTATACAGTAGAGGGGCTCTATACAGTAGAGGGGCTCTATACAGTAGAGGGGCTCTATACAGTAGAGGGGCTCTATACAGTAGAGGGGCTATATACAGTAGAGAGGCTATGTACAGTAGAGGGGCTCTGTACAGTAGAGGGGCTATATACAGTAGAGGGGCTACATACAGTAGAGGGGCTACATACAGTAGAGGGGCTACGTACAGTAGAGGGGCTACGTACAGTAGAGAGGCTACGTACAGTAGAGAGGCTACGTACAGTAGAGAGGCTACGTACAGTAGAGGGGCTCTGTACAGTAGAGGGGCTCTGTACAGTAGAGGGGCTACGTACAGTAGAGGGGCTACGTACAGTAGAGGGGCTACGTACAGTAGAGGGGCTACGTACAGTAGAGGGGCTACATACAGTAGAGGGGCTACATACAGTAGAGGGGCTACATACAGTAGAGGGGCTACATACAGTAGAGGGGCTATATACAGTAGAGGGGCTATATACAGTAGAGAGGCTATATACAGTAGAGAGGCTATATACAGTAGAGGGGCTATATACAGTAGAGAGGTTACATACAGTAGAGAGGCTATATACAGTAGAGGGGCTCTATACAGTAGAGGGGCTCTATACAGTAGAGAGGCTATATACAGTAGAGAGGCTACATTTATTTTATTTTAACCTTTATTTAACCAGGTAGGCTAGTTGAGAACAAGTTCTCATTTGCAACTGCGACCTGGCAGTAGAGGGGCTATATACAGTAGAGAGGCTACGTACAGTAGAGAGGCTACGTACAGTAGAGGGGCTCTATACAGTAGAGAGGCTATATACAGTAGAGAGGCTATATACAGTAGAGGGGCTCTGTACAGTAGAGAGGCTCTATACAGTAGAGAGGCTATATACAGTAGAGGGGCTCTATACAGTAGAGGGGCTCTATACAGTAGAGAGGCTATATACAGTAGAGGGGCTCTGTACAGTAGAGAGGCTCTATACAGTAGAGAGGCTACATACAGTAGAGAGGCTATATACAGTAGAGGGGCTCTGTACAGTAGAGAGGCTATATACAGTAGAGGGGCTCTGTACAGTAGAGGGGCTATATACAGTAGAGGGGCTACATACAGTAGAGAGACTATATACAGTAGAGGGGCTATATACAGTAGAGGGGCTACATACAGTAGAGGGGCTACATACAGTAGAGGGGCTCTATACAGACACCGGTTGGTCAGGCTGATTGAGGTAGTATGTAGATATGATTAAAGTGACAGTGCATATATGATGAACAGAGAGTAGTAGCAGCGTAAAGAGGGGTTGGGGGGTGGTGGGACACAATGCAGATAGTCCAGGTAGCCAATGTGATTACCCATTGAGAAGTCTCATGGCCTGGGGGTAAAAACTGTTGAGAAGCCTTTTTGTCCTAGACTTGGCACTCCGGTACCTTTTTGTCCTAGACTTGGCACTTCGGTACCGCTTGCCATGCAGTAGTATAAAGAACAGTCTATGACTGGGGTGACTGGGGTCTATGACAATTTGAGGGGCCTTCCTCTGACACCGCCTGGTGTAGAGGTCCTGGATGCCAGGAAGCTTTGCCCCAGTGATGTACTGGGACATACACACTACCCTCTGTAGGGCCTTGCGGTTGGAGGCCGAGCAGTTGCCGTATCAGGAAGTGATGCAACCGGTCATGATGCCCTCGATGGTGCAGCTGTAGAACCTTTTGAGGATCTCAGGACCCATGACAAATCTTTTCAGTTTCCTGAGGGGGAATAGGCTTTGTTGTGCCCTCTTCACCACTGTCTTAGTATGTTTGGACCATTCTAGTTTGTTGGTGATGTGGACACCAAGGAACTTGAACCTCTCAACCTGCTCCACTGCAGCCCCGTCGATGAGAATGGGGGCGTGCTCAGCCCTCCTTTTCCTGTAGTCCACAGTCATCTCCTTTGTCTCGATTACTTTGAGGGAGAGGTTGTTATTCTGGCACCACCCGGCCAGGTCTCTGACCTCCTCCCTATAGGCTGTCTCGTCGTTGTCGGTGATCAGGCCTACCACTGTTGTGTCGTCTGAAAACTTAATGATGTTGGAGTCGTGCCTGGCCACACAGTCGTGGGTGAACAGGGAGTACAGGAGGGGGCTGAGAACGCACCTCTGAGAGGCCCCCGTGTTGAGGACCAGCGTGGTGGATGTGTTGTTACCTACCCTCACCACCTGGGGGGCATCAGGAAGTCCAGGATCCAGTTGCAGAGGGAGGTGTTTAGTCCCAGGGTATTTAGCTTAGTGATGAGCTTTGAGGACACTGTGGTGTTGAACGCTGAGCTGTGGTCAATGAACAGCATTCTCACATAGGAGTTCCTTTTGTCCAGGTGGGGAAGGGCTGTGTGGAGGGCAATAGAGATTGCGTCATCTGTGGATCTGTTTGGGCGGTATGCAAATTGGAGTGGGTCTAGGGTTTCTGGGATGGTGGTGTTGATGTGAGCCATGACCAGCCTTTCAAAGCCCTTCATGGCTACAGACGTGAGTGCTACGGGGCGGTAGTCATTTAGGCAGGTTACCTTAGTGTTCTTGGGCACAGGGACTATGGCGGTCTGCTTAAAACATGTTGGTATTACAGACTCAATCAGGGACATGTTGAAAATGTCAGCCAAGACACCTGCCAGATGGTCAGCACATGCCCGGAGCACATGTCCTGGTAATCCGTCTGGCCCCGCAGCCTTGTGAATGTTGACCTGTTTAAAAGGTCTTACTCACGTCGGCTACGGAGAGCGTGATCACACAGTCGTCCAGAACAGCTGATGCTCTCATGCATGCCTCAGTGTTGCTTGCCTCGAAGCCGAGCATAGAAGTGATTTAGCTCATCTGGTAGGCTCGTGTCACTGGGCAGCTCGCGGCTGTGCTTCCCTTTGTGGTCCGCAAGCCCTGCCACATAAGACGAGCGTCGGAGCCGGTGTAGTACGATTTGTCCCTGTTCACATGAGACAACGTCAAATAAAATATGTAAAAATGTACAACTTTATTAAAATAAATGTGCAAAAATGTAGACAATTTACAGAAACATTCATATAAAAACCATGGAAATTCAGTTGAGAAGAGAAAACAAACATTCTGATACATCGATGGAGGAGTCCAGCATTCAGCAGCCATTTCATCTCTGATTGATTCTCCTGTCTCGGCTCCTCTCCGACCCATAATTAAAAACATATCCAAGCGAAACAAAATGTTTTAAAAGAGGGGACAGGAAGTACAAATAATTGCAAAACAACATAAAAAATAAATGTTTAAAAAAAAACACACGTTCACAATCTCCTGACATTGCGTTTGCTCCGAGCGCTCCCGGGAAGAACGTCCTTCTTGCTACGTCTCTTGGCCGACAGGCTAGCGCATTCTCTGGATCCGTGGAAGGCACAAAGGCAGCTGGTACAGAACCTGAATCCACAGTCAACGCTGCTACACACGGCCTCCATCTTCACCGAGTGACACCGAGCAGGGTGCCGGCACCGAGGGCAGGGCTTCAGACATTCGTCAGTGAAGAGGGTTTTGGCCACCTAGGAGGACGGAAAACACAATATAAAACAGAGATTAGAGCTAGTGTCCTTGTCTACAGGGAAGGATCCACAACCTAACAGAGCTAGTGTCCTTGTCTACAGGGAGGGATCCACAACCTAACAGAGCTAGTGTCCTTGTCTACAGGGAGGGATCCACAACCTAACAGAGCTAGTGTCCTTGTCTACAGGGAGGGATCCACAACCTAACAGAGCTAGTGTCCTTGTCTACAGGGAGGGATCCACAACCTAACAGAGCTAGTGTCCTTGTCTACAGGGAGGGATCCACAACCTAACAGAGCTAGTGTCCTTGTCTACAGGGAGGGATCCACAACCTAACAGAGCTAGTGTCCTTGTCTACAGGGAGGGATCCACAACCTAACAGAGCTAGTGTCCTTGTCTACAGGGAGGGATCCACTACAACAGAGCTAGTGTCCTTGTCTACAGGGAGGGATCCACTACAACAGAGCTAGTGTCCTTGTCTACAGGAAGGGATCCACAACCTAACAGAGCTAGTGTCCTTGTCTACAGGGAGGGATCAACTACAACAGAGCTAGTGTCCTTGTCTACAGGGAGGGATCCACAACCTAACAGAGCTAGTGTCCTTGTCTACAGGGAGGGATCCACAACCTAACAGAGCTAGTGTCCTTGTCTACAGGGAGGGATCCACTACAACAGAGCTAGTGTCCTTGTCTACAGGGAGGGATCCACTACAACAGAGCTAGTGTCCTTGTCTACAGGGAGGGATCCACTACAACAGAGCTAGTGTCATTGTCTACAGGGAGGGATCCACTACAACAGAGCTAGTGTCCTTGTCTACAGGGAGGGATCCACTACAACAGAGCTAGTGTCCTTGTCTACAGGGAGGGATCCACAACCTAACAGAGCTAGTGTCCTTGTCTACAGGGAGGGATCCACAACCTAACAGAGCTAGTGTCCTTGTCTACAGGGAGGGATCCACAACCTAACAGAGCTAGTGTCCTTGTCTACAGGGAGGGATCCACAACCTAACAGAGCTAATGTCCTTGTCTACAGGGAGGGATCCACAACCTAACAGAGCTAGTGTCCTTGTCTACAGGGAGGGATCCACAACCTAACAGAGCTAGTGTCCTTGTCTACAGGGAGGGATCCACAACCTAACAGAGCTAGTGTCCTTGTCTACAGGGAGGGATCCACAACCTAACAGAGCTAGTGTCCTTGTCTACAGGGAGGGATCCACAACCTAACAGAGCTAGTGTCCTTGTCTACAGGGAGGGATCCACAACCTAACAGAGCTAGTGTCCTTGTCTACAGGGAGGGATCCACAACCTAACAGAGCTAGTGTCCTTGTCTACAGGGAGGGATCCACTACAACAGAGCTAGTGTCCTTGTCTACAGGGAGGGATCCACAACCTAACAGAGCTAGTGTCCTTGTCTACAGGGAGGGATCCACAACCTAACAGAGCTAGTGTCCTTGTCTACAGGGAGGGATCCACAACCTAACAGAGCTAGTGTCCTTGTCTACAGGGAGGGATCCACAACCTAACAGAGCTAGTGTCCTTGTCTACAGGGAGGGATCCACAACCTAACAGAGCTAGTGTCCTTGTCTACAGGGAGGGATCCACAACCTAACAGAGCTAGTGTCCTTGTCTACAGGGAGGGATCCACAACCTAACAGAGCTAGTGTCCTTGTCTACAGGGAGGGATCCACAACCTAACAGAGCTAGTGTCCTTGTCTACAGGGAGGGATCCACAACCTAACAGAGCTAGCGTCCTTGTCTACAGGGAGGGATCCACAACCTAACAGAGCTAGCGTCCTTGTCTACAGGGAGGGATCCACAACCTAACAGAGCTAGTGTCCTTGTCTACAGGGAGGGATCCACAACCTAACAGAGCTAGTGTCCTTGTCTACAGGGAGGGATCCACAACCTAACAGAGCTAGTGTCCTTGTCTACAGGGAGGGATCCACAACCTAACAGAGCTAGTGTCCTTGTCTACAGGGAGGGATCCACTACAACAGAGCTAGTGTCCTTGTCTACAGGGAGGGATCCACTACAACAGAGCTAGTGTCCTTGTCTACAGGAAGGGATCCACAACCTAACAGAGCTAGTGTCCTTGTCTACAGGGAGGGATCCACTACAACAGAGCTAGTGTCCTTGTCTACAGGGAGGGATCCACAACCTAACAGAGCTAGTGTCCTTGTCTACAGGGAGGGATCCACTACAACAGAGCTAGTGTCCTTGTCTACAGGGAGGGATCCACTACAACAGAGCTAGTGTCCTTGTCTACAGGGAGGGATCCACTACAACAGAGCTAGTGTCCTTGTCTACAGGGAGGGATCCACTACAACAGAGCTAGTGTCATTGTCTACAGGGAGGGATCCACTACAACAGAGCTAGTGTCCTTGTCTACAGGGAGGGATCCACTACAACAGAGCTAGTGTCCTTGTCTACAGGGAGGGATCCACTACAACAGAGCTAGTGTCCTTGTCTACAGGGAGGGATCCACTACAACAGAGCTAGTGTCCTTGTCTACAGGGAAGGATCCACTACAACAGAGCTAGTGTCCATGTCTACAGGGAGGGATCCACTACAACAGAGCTAGTGTCATTGTCTACAGGGAAGGATCCACTACAACAGAGCTAGTGTCCTTGTCTACAGGGAGGGATCCACAACCTAACAGAGCTAGTGTCCTTGTCTACAGGGAGGGATCCACTACAACAGAGCTAGTGTCCTTGTCTACAGGGAAGGATCCACTACAACAGAGCTAGTGTCCTTGTCTACAGGGAGGGATCCACTACAACAGAGCTAGTGTCCTTGTCTACAGGGAGGGATCCACTACAACAGAGCTAGTGTCCTTGTCTACAGGGAAGGATCCACTACAACAGAGCTAGTGTCCTTGTCTACAGGGAAGGATCCACTACAACAGAGCTAGTGTCCTTGTCTACAGGGAGGGATCCACAACCTAACAGAGCTAGTGTCCTTGTCTACAGGGAGGGATCCACAACCTAACAGAGCTAGTGTCCTTGTCTACATGGAGGGATCCACTACAACAGAGCTAGTGTCCTTGTCTACAGGGAGGGATCCACTACAACAGAGCTAGTGTCCTTGTCTACAGGGAGGGATCCACTACAACAGAGCTAGTGTCCTTGTCTACAGGGAGGGATCCACTACAACAGAGCTAGTGTCCTTGTCTACAGGGAGGGATCCACTACAACAGAGCTAGTGTCCTTGTCTACAGGGAAGGATCCACTACAACAGAGCTAGTGTCCTTGTCTACAGGGAAGGATCCACAACCTAACAGAGCTAGTGTCCTTGTCTACAGGGAGGGATCCACAACCTAACAGAGCTAGTGTCCTTGTCTACAGGGAGGGATCCACTACAACAGAGCTAGTGTCCTTGTCTACAGGGAGGGATCCACTACAACAGAGCTAGTGTCCTTGTCTACAGGGAGGGATCCACTACAACAGAGCTAGTGTCCTTGTCTACAGGGAAGGATCCACTACAACAGAGCTAGTGTCCTTGTCTACAGGGAGGGATCCACTACAACAGAGCTAGTGTCCTTGTCTACAGGGAAGGATCCACTACAACAGAGCTAGTGTCCTTGTCTACAGGGAGGGATCCACTACAACAGAGCTAGTGTCCTTGTCTACAGGGAAGGATCTACTACAACAGAGCTAGTGTCCTTGTCTACAGGGAAGGATCCACTACAACAGAGCTAGTGTCCTTGTCTACAGGGAAGGATCCACTACAACAGAGCTAGTGTCCTTGTCTACAGGGAGGGATCCACTACAACAGAGCTAGTGTCCTTGTCCACAGGGAGGGATCCACTATAACAGAGCTAGTGTCCTTGTCTACAGGGAGGGATCCACTACAACAGAGCTAGTGTCCTTGTCTACAGGGAAGGATCTACTACAACAGAGCTAGTGTCCTTGTCTACAGGGAAGGATCCACTACAACAGAGCTAGTGTCCTTGTCTACAGGGAGGGATCCACAACCTAACAGAGCTAGTGTCCTTGTCTACAGGGAGGGATCCACAACCTAACAGAGCTAGTGTCCTTGTCTACAGGGAGGGATCCACAACCTAACAGAGCTAGTGTCCTTGTCTACAGGGAGGGATCCACTACAACAGAGCTAGTGTCCTTGTCTACAGGGAGGGATCCACTACAACAGAGCTAGTGTCCTTGTCTACAGGGAGGGATCCACTACAACAGAGCTAGTGTCCTTGTCTACAGGGAGGGATCCACTACAACAGAGCTAGTGTCCTTGTCTACAGGGAGGGATCCACTACAACAGAGCTAGTGTCCTTGTCTACAGGGAGGGATCCACTACAACAGAGCTAGTGTCCTTGTCTACAGGGAGGGATCCACTACAACAGAGCTAGTGTCCTTGTCTACAGGGAGGGATCCACTACAACAGAGCTAGTGTCCTTGTCTACAGGGAGGGATCCACTACAACAGAGCTAGTGTCCTTGTCTACAGGGAGGGATCCACTACAACAGCTAGTGTCCTTGTCTACAGGGAGGGATCCACTACAACAGAGCTAGTGTCCTTGTCTACAGGGAGGGATCCACTACAACAGAGCTAGTGTCCTTGTCTACAGGGAGGGATCCACTACAACAGAGCTAGTGTCCTTGTCTACAGGGAGGGATCCACTACAACAGAGCTAGTGTCCTTGTCTACAGGGAGGGATCCACTACAACAGAGCTAGTGTCCTTGTCTACAGGGAGGGATCCACTACAACAGAGCTAGTGTCCTTGTCTACAGGGAGGGATCCACTACAACAGAGCTAGTGTCCTTGTCTACAGGGAGGGATCCACTACAACAGAGCTAGTGTCCTTGTCTACAGGGAGGGATCCACTACAACAGAGCTAGTGTCCTTGTCTACAGGGAGGGATCCACTACAACAGAGCTAGTGTCCTTGTCTACAGGGAGGGATCCACTACAACAGAGCTAGTGTCCTTGTCTACAGGGAGGGATCCACTACAACAGAGCTAGTGTCCTTGTCTACAGGGAGGGATCCACTACAACAGAGCTAGTGTCCTTGTCTACAGGGAGGGATCCACTACAACAGAGCTAGTGTCCTTGTCTACAGGGAGGGATCCACTACAACAGAGCTAGTGTCCTTGTCTACAGGGAGGGATCCACTACAACAGAGCTAGTGTCCTTGTCTACAGGGAGGGATCCACTACAACAGAGCTAGTGTCCTTGTCTACAGGGAGGGATCCACTACAACAGCTAGTGTCCTTGTCTACAGGGAGGGATCCACTACAACAGAGCTAGTGTCCTTGTCTACAGGGAGGGATCCACTACAACAGAGCTAGTGTCCTTGTCTACAGGGAGGGATCCACTACAACAGAGCTAGTGTCCTTGTCTACAGGGAGGGATCCACTACAACAGAGCTAGTGTCCTTGTCTACAGGGAGGGATCCACTACAACAGAGCTAGTGTCATTGTCTCTACAGGGAGGGATCCACTACAACAGAGCTAGTGTCCTTGTCTACAGGGAGGGATCCACTACAACAGTGCTAGTGTCCTTGTCTACAGGGAGGGATCCACAACCTAACAGAGCTAGTGTCCTTGTCTACAGGGAGGGATCCACAACCTAACAGAGCTAGTGTCCTTGTCTACAGGGAGGGATCCACTACAACAGAGCTAGTGTCCTTGTCTACAGGGAGGGATCCACTACAACAGAGCTAGTGTCCTTGTCTACAGGGAGGGATCCACTACAACAGAGCTAGTGTCCTTGTCTACAGGGAGGGATCCACTACAACAGAGCTAGTGTCCTTGTCTACAGGGAGGGATCCACTACAACAGAGCTAGTGTCCTTGTCTACAGGGAGGGATCCACTACAACAGAGCTAGTGTCCTTGTCTACAGGGAGGGATCCACTACAACAGAGCTAGTGTCCTTGTCTACAGGGAGGGATCCACTACAACAGAGCTAGTGTCCTTGTCTACAGGGAGGGATCCACAACCTAACAGAGCTAGTGTCCTTGTCTACAGGGAGGGATCCACAACCTAACAGAGCTAGTGTCCTTGTCTACAGGGAGGGATCCACAACCTAACAGAGCTAGTGTCCTTGTCTACAGGGAGGGATCCACAACCTAACAGAGCTAGTGTCCTTGTCTACAGGGAGGGATCCACAACCTAACAGAGCTAGTGTCCTTGTCTACAGGGAGGGATCCACAACCTAACAGAGCTAGTGTCCTTGTCTACAGGGAGGGATCCACAACCTAACAGAGCTAGTGTCCTTGTCTACAGGGAGGGATCCACAACCTAACAGAGCTAGTGTCCTTGTCTACAGGGAGGGATCCACAACCTAACAGAGCTAGTGTCCTTGTCTACAGGGAGGGATCCACAACCTAACAGAGCTAGTGTCCTTGTCTACAGGGAGGGATCCACAACCTAACAGAGCTAGTGTCCTTGTCTACAGGGAGGGATCCACAACCTAACAGAGCTAGTGTCCTTGTCTACAGGGAGGGATCCACAACCTAACAGAGCTAGTGTCCTTGTCTACAGGGAGGGATCCACAACCTAACAGAGCTAGTGTCCTTGTCTACAGGGAGGGATCCACAACCTAACAGAGCTAGTGTCCTTGTCTACAGGGAGGGATCCACAACCTAACAGAGCTAGTGTCCTTGTCTACAGGGAGGGATCCACAACCTAACAGAGCTAGTGTCCTTGTCTACAGGGAGGGATCCACAACCTAACAGAGCTAGTGTCCTTGTCTACAGGGAGGGATCCACTACAACAGAGCTAGTGTCCTTGTCTACAGGGAGGGATCCACTACAACAGAGCTAGTGTCCTTGTCTACAGGGAGGGATCCACTACAACAGAGCTAGTGTCATTGTCTACAGGGAGGGATCCACTACAACAGAGCTAGTGTCCTTGTCTACAGGGAGGGATCCACTAACAGAGCTAGTGTCCTTGTCTACAGGGAGGGATCCACAACCTAACAGAGCTAGTGTCCTTGTCTACAGGGAGGGATCCACAACCTAACAGAGCTAGTGTCCTTGTCTACAGGGAGGGATCCACAACCTAACAGAGCTAGTGTCCTTGTCTACAGGGAGGGATCCACAACCTAACAGAGCTAGTGTCCTTGTCTACAGGGAGGGATCCACAACCTAACAGAGCTAGTGTCCTTGTCTACAGGGAGGGATCCACACCTAACAGAGCTAGTGTCCTTGTCTACAGGGAGGGATCCACAACCTAACAGAGCTAGTGTCCTTGTCTACAGGGAGGGATCCACAACCTAACAGAGCTAGTGTCCTTGTCTACAGGGAGGGATCCACAACCTAACAGAGCTAGTGTCCTTGTCTACAGGGAGGGATCCACAACCTAACAGAGCTAGTGGTCCTTGTCTACAGGGAGGGATCCACAACCTAACAGAGCTAGTGTCCTTGTCTACAGGGAGGGATCCACAACCTAACAGAGCTAGTGTCCTTGTCTACAGGGAGGGATCCACAACCTAACAGAGCTAGTGTCCTTGTCTACAGGAGGGATCACAACCTAACAGAGCTAGTGTCCTTGTCTACAGGGAGGGATCCACAACCTAACAGAGCTAGTGTCCTTGTCTACAGGGAGGGATCCACAACCTAACAGAGCTAGTGTCCTTGTCTACAGGGAGGGATCCCTACAACAGAGCTAGTGTCCTTGTCTACAGGGAGGGATCCACTACAACAGAGCTAGTGTCATTGTCTACAGGGAGGGATCCACTACAACAGAGCTAGTGTCCTTGTCTACAGGGAGGGATCCACACTAACAGAGCTAGTGTCCTTGTCTACAGGGAGGATCCCAACTACAACAGAGCTAGTGTACCTTGTCTACAGGGAAGGATCCAACTACAACAGAGCTAGTGTCCTTGTCTACAGGGAGGATCCACTACAACAGAGCTAGTGTCCATTGTCTACAGGGAGGGATCCACTACAACAGAGCTAGTGTCATTGTCTACAGGGAGGGATCCACAACCTAACAGAGCTAGTGTCCTTGTCTACAGGGAGGGATCCACAACCTAACAGAGCTAGTGTCCTTGTCTACAGGGAGGGATCCACAACCTAACAGAGCTAGTGTCTTGTCTACAGGGAGGGATCCACAATACCTAACAGAGCTTGTCCTTGTCTACAGGGAGGGATCCACACAACAGAGCTAGTGTCCTTGTCTACAGGGAGGGATCCACAACCTAACAGAGCTAGTGTCCTTGTCTACAGGGAGGGATCCACTACCTAACAGAGCTAGTGTCCTTGTCTACAGGGAGGGATCCACTACAACAGAGCTAGTGTCATTGTCTACAGGGAGGGATCCACTACAACAGAGCTAGTGTCCTTGTCTACAGGGAGGGATCCACTACAACAGAGCTAGTGTCCTTGTCTACAGGGAGGGATCCACTACAACAGAGCTAGTGTCCTTGTCTACAGGGAGGGATCCAACTACAACAGAGCTAGTGTCCTTGTCTACAGGGAGGGATCCACTACAACAGAGCTAGTGTCCTTGTCTACAGGGAGGGATCCACTACAACAGAGCTAGTGTCCTTGTCTACAGGGAGGATCCACTACAACAGAGCTAGTGTCCTTGTCTACAGGGAGGGATCCACTACAACAGAGCTAGTGTCCTTGTCTACAGGGAGGGATCCTAAAACAGAGCTAGTGTCCTTGTCTACAGGGAGGGATCCACTACAACAGAGCTAGTGTCCTTGTCTACAGGGAGGGATCCACTACAACAGAGCTAGTGTCCTTGTCTACAGGGAGGGATCCACTACAACAGAGCTAGTGTCCTTGTCTACAGGGAGGGATCCACTACAACAGAGCTAGTGTCCTTGTCTACAGGGAAGGATCCACTACACAGAGCTAGTGTCCTTGTCTACAGGGAGGGATCCACTACAACAGAGCTAGTGTCCTTGTCTACAGGGAGGATCCACTACAACAGAGCTAGTGTCCTTGTCTACAGGGAGGGATCCACTACAACAGA
This sequence comes from Oncorhynchus kisutch, assembly GCF_002021735.2. NCBI lineage: Eukaryota > Metazoa > Chordata > Actinopteri > Salmoniformes > Salmonidae > Oncorhynchus > Oncorhynchus kisutch. The sequence continues at coordinate 89,684 of NW_022265990.1, read as the reverse complement.
GCTAGTGTCCTTGTCTACAGGGAGGGATCCACTACAACAGAGCTAGTGTCCTTGTCTACAGGGAAGGGATCCACTACAACAGAGCTAGTGTCCTTGTCTACAGGGAGGGATCCACTACCTAACAGAGCTAGTGTCCTTGTCTACAGGGAGGGATCCACTACTAACAGAGCTAGTGTCCTTGTCTACAGGGAGGGGAATCCACTACCAACAGAGCTAGTGTCTTGTCTACAGGGAGGGATCCACTACAACAGAGCTAGTTGTCCTTGTCCTACAGGGAGGGTCACTAAACAGAGCTAGTGTCCTGTCTACAGGGAGGGATCCACTACAACAGAGCTAGTGTCCTTGTCTACAGGGAGGGATCCACACCAACAGAGCTAGTGTCCTGTCTACAGGGGAAGGATCCACTACAACAGAGCTAGTGCCTTGTCTACAGGGAGGGATCCACAACCAACAGAGCTAGTGTCCTTGTCTACAGGGAGGGATCACTACAACAGAGCTAGTGTCCTTGTCTACAGGGAGGATCCACTAACAACAGAGCTAGTGTCCTTGTCTACAGGGAGGATCCACTACAACAGAGCTGTTGTCCTGTCTCAGGAGGATCCACTACACACGAGCTAGTGTCCTGCCTACAGGGAGGGATCCACTACCAACAGCGTAGTGTCCTTGTCTACAGGGAGGGCATCCACTACAACCGAGCTAGTGTCCTTGTCTACAGGGAGGGATCCACTACAACAGAGCTAGTGTCCTTGTCTACAGGGAGGGATCCACTACAACAGAGCTAGTGTCCTTGTCTACAGGGAGGGATCCACTACAACAGAGCTAGTGTCCTTGTCTACAGGGAGGGATCCACTACAACAGAGCTAGTGTCCTTGTCTACAGGGAGGGATCCACTACAACAGAGCTAGTGTCCTTGTCTACAGGGAGGGATCCCACTACAACAGAGCTAGTGTCCTTGTCTACAGGGAGGGATCCACTACAACAGAGCTAGTGTCCTTGTCTACAGGGAGGGATCCACTACAACAGAGCTAGTGTCCTTGTCTACAGGGAGGGATCCACTACAACAGAGCTAGTGTCCTTGTCTACAGGGAGGGATCCACTACAACAGAGCTAGTGTCCTTGTCTACAGGGAGGGATCCACTACAACAGAGCTAGTGTCCTTGTCTACAGGGAGGATCCACTACAACAGAGCTAGTGTCCTTGTCTACAGGGAGGGATCCACTACAACAGAGCTAGTGTCCTTGTCTACAGGGAGGGATCCACTACAACAGAGCTAGTGTCCTTGTCTACAGGGAGGGATCCACTACAACAGAGCTAGTGTCCTTGTCTACAGGGAGGGATCCACTACAACAGAGCTAGTGTCCTTGTCTACAGGGAGGGATCCACTACAACAGAGCTAGTGTCCTTGTCTACAGGGAGGGATCCACTACAAACAGAGCTAGTGTCCTTGTCTACAGGGAGGGATCCACTACAACAGAGCTAGTGTCCTTGTCTACAGGGAGGGATCCACTACAACAGAGCTAGTGTCCTTGTCTACAGGGAGGGATCCACTACAACAGAGCTAGTGTCCTTGTCTACAGGGAGGGATCCACTACAACAGAGCTAGTGTCCTTGTCTACAGGGAGGGATCCACTACAACAGAGCTAGTGTCCTTGTCTACAGGGAGGGATCCACTACAACAGAGCTAGTGTCCTTGTCTACAGGGAGGGATCCACTACAACAGCTAGTGTCCTTGTCTACAGGGAGGGATCCACTACAACAGAGCTAGTGTCCTTGTCTACAGGGAGGGATCCACTACAACAGAGCTAGTGTCCTTGTCTACAGGGAGGGATCCACTACAACAGAGCTAGTGTCCTTGTCTACAGGGAGGGATCCACTACAACAGAGCTAGTGTCCTTGTCTACAGGGAGGGATCCACTACAACAGAGCTAGTGTCATTGTCTACAGGGAGGGATCCACTACAACAGAGCTAGTGTCCTTGTCTACAGGGAGGGATCCACTACAACAGTGCTAGTGTCCTTGTCTACAGGGAGGGATCCACAACCTAACAGAGCTAGTGTCCTTGTCTACAGGGAGGGATCCACAACCTAACAGAGCTAGTGTCCTTGTCTACAGGGAGGGATCCACTACAACAGAGCTAGTGTCCTTGTCTACAGGGAGGGATCCACTACAACAGAGCTAGTGTCCTTGTCTACAGGGAGGGATCCACTACAACAGAGCTAGTGTCCTTGTCTACAGGGAGGGATCCACTACAACAGAGCTAGTGTCCTTGTCTACAGGGAGGGATCCACTACAACAGAGCTAGTGTCCTTGTCTACAGGGAGGGATCCACTACAACAGAGCTAGTGTCCTTGTCTACAGGGAGGGATCCACTACAACAGAGCTAGTGTCCTTGTCTACAGGGAGGGATCCACTACAACAGAGCTAGTGTCCTTGTCTACAGGGAGGGATCCACAACCTAACAGAGCTAGTGTCCTTGTCTACAGGGAGGGATCCACAACCTAACAGAGCTAGTGTCCTTGTCTACAGGGAGGGATCCACAACCTAACAGAGCTAGTGTCCTTGTCTACAGGGAGGGATCCACAACCTAACAGAGCTAGTGTCCTTGTCTACAGGGAGGGATCCACAACCTAACAGAGCTAGTGTCCTTGTCTACAGGGAGGGATCCACAACCTAACAGAGCTAGTGTCCTTGTCTACAGGGAGGGATCCACAACCTAACAGAGCTAGTGTCCTTGTCTACAGGGAGGGATCCACAACCTAACAGAGCTAGTGTCCTTGTCTACAGGGAGGGATCCACAACCTAACAGAGCTAGTGTCCTTGTCTACAGGGAGGGATCCACAACCTAACAGAGCTAGTGTCCTTGTCTACAGGGAGGGATCCACAACCTAACAGAGCTAGTGTCCTTGTCTACAGGGAGGGATCCACAACCTAACAGAGCTAGTGTCCTTGTCTACAGGGAGGGATCCACTACAACAGAGCTAGTGTCCTTGTCTACAGGGAGGGATCCACTACAACAGAGCTAGTGTCCTTGTCTACAGGGAGGGATCCACAACCTAACAGAGCTAGTGTCCTTGTCTACAGGGAGGGATCCACAACCTAACAGAGCTAGTGTCCTTGTCTACAGGGAGGGATCCACAACCTAACAGAGCTAGTGTCCTTGTCTACAGGGAGGGATCCACAACCTAACAGAGCTAGTGTCCTTGTCTACAGGGAGGGATCCACAACCTAACAGAGCTAGTGTCCTTGTCTACAGGGAGGGATCCACAACCTAACAGAGCTAGTGTCCTTGTCTACAGGGAGGGATCCACAACCTAACAGAGCTAGTGTCCTTGTCTACAGGGAGGGATCCACAACCTAACAGAGCTAGTGTCCTTGTCTACAGGGAGGGATCCACAACCTAACAGAGCTAGTGTCCTTGTCTACAGGGAGGGATCCACAACCTAACAGAGCTAGTGTCCTTGTCTACAGGGAGGGATCCACAACCTAACAGAGCTAGTGTCCTTGTCTACAGGGAGGGATCCACAACCTAACAGAGCTAGTGTCCTTGTCTACAGGGAGGGATCCACAACCTAACAGAGCTAGTGTCCTTGTCTACAGGGAGGGATCCACAACCTAACAGAGCTAGTGTCCTTGTCTACAGGGAGGGATCCACAACCTAACAGAGCTAGTGTCCTTGTCTACAGGAGGGATCCACAACCTAACAGAGCTAGTGTCCTTGTCTACAGGGAGGGATCCACAACCTAACAGAGCTAGTGTCCTTGTCTACAGGGAGGGATCCACAACCTAACAGAGCTAGTGTCCTTGTCTACAGGGAGGGATCCACTACAACAGAGCTAGTGTCCTTGTCTACAGGGAAGGATCTACTACAACAGAGCTAGTGTCCTTGTCTACAGGGAAGGATCCACTACAACAGAGCTAGTGTCCTTGTCTACAGGGAGGGATCCACTACAACAGAGCTAGTGTCCTTGTCTACAGGGAGGGATCCACAACCTAACAGAGCTAGTGTCCTTGTCTACAGGGAGGGATCCACAACCTAACAGAGCTAGTGTCCTTGTCTACAGGGAGGGATCCACTACAACAGAGCTAGTGTCCTTGTCTACAGGGAGGGATCCACTACAACAGAGCTAGTGTCCTTGTCTACAGGGAGGGATCCACTACAACAGAGCTAGTGTCCTTGTCTACAGGGAGGGATCCACTACAACAGAGCTAGTGTCCTTGTCTACAGGGAGGGATCCACTACAACAGAGCTAGTGTCCTTGTCTACAGGGAGGGATCCACTACAACAGAGCTAGTGTCCTTGTCTACAGGGAGGGATCCACTACAACAGAGCTAGTGTCCTTGTCTACAGGGAGGGATCCACTACAACAGCTAGTGTCCTTGTCTACAGGGAGGGATCCACTACAACAGCTAGTGTCCTTGTCTACAGGGAGGGATCCACTACAACAGAGCTAGTGTCCTTGTCTACAGGGAGGGATCCACTACAACAGAGCTAGTGTCCTTGTCTACAGGGAGGGATCCACTACAACAGAGCTAGTGTCCTTGTCTACAGGGAGGGATCCACTACAACAGAGCTAGTGTCCTTGTCTACAGGGAGGGATCCACTACAACAGAGCTAGTGTCCTTGTCTACAGGGAGGGATCCACTACAACAGAGCTAGTGTCCTTGTCTACAGGGAGGGATCCACTACAACAGAGCTAGTGTCCTTGTCTACAGGGAGGGATCCACTACAACAGAGCTAGTGTCCTTGTCTACAGGGAGGGATCCACTACAACAGAGCTAGTGTCCTTGTCTACAGGGAGGGATCCACTACAACAGAGCTAGTGTCCTTGTCTACAGGAAGGGATCCACAACCTAACAGAGCTAGTGTCCTTGTCTACAGGGAGGGATCCACTACAACAGAGCTAGTGTCCTTGTCTACAGGGAGGGATCCACAACCTAACAGAGCTAGTGTCCTTGTCTACAGGGAGGGATCCACAACCTAACAGAGCTAGTGTCCTTGTCTACAGGGAGGGATCCACTACAACAGAGCTAGTGTCCTTGTCTACAGGGAGGGATCCACTACAACAGAGCTAGTGTCCTTGTCTACAGGGAGGGATCCACTACAACAGAGCTAGTGTCATTGTCTACAGGGAGGGATCCACTACAACAGAGCTAGTGTCCTTGTCTACAGGGAGGGATCCACTACAACAGAGCTAGTGTCCTTGTCTACAGGGAGGGATCCACTACAACAGAGCTAGTGTCCTTGTCTACAGGGAGGGATCAACTACAACAGAGCTAGTGTCCTTGTCTACAGGGAAGGATCCACTACAACAGAGCTAGTGTCCATGTCTACAGGGAGGGATCCACTACAACAGAGCTAGTGTCATTGTCTACAGGGAAGGATCCACTACAACAGAGCTAGTGTCCTTGTCTACAGGGAGGGATCCACAACCTAACAGAGCTAGTGTCCTTGTCTACAGGGAGGGATCCACTACAACAGAGCTAGTGTCATTGTCTACAGGGAGGGATCCACTACAACAGAGCTAGTGTCCTTGTCTACAGGGAGGGATCCACTACAACAGAGCTAGTGTCCTTGTCTACAGGGAGGGATCCACTACAACAGAGCTAGTGTCCTTGTCTACAGGGAGGGATCAACTACAACAGAGCTAGTGTCCTTGTCTACAGGGAAGGATCCACTACAACAGAGCTAGTGTCCATGTCTACAGGGAGGGATCCACTACAACAGAGCTAGTGTCATTGTCTACAGGGAAGGATCCACTACAACAGAGCTAGTGTCCTTGTCTACAGGGAGGGATCCACAACCTAACAGAGCTAGTGTCCTTGTCTACAGGGAGGGATCCACTACAACAGAGCTAGTGTCCTTGTCTACAGGGAAGGATCCACTACAACAGAGCTAGTGTCCTTGTCTACAGGGAGGGATCCACTACAACAGAGCTAGTGTCCTTGTCTACAGGGAGGGATCCACTACAACAGAGCTAGTGTCCTTGTCTACAGGGAAGGATCCACTACAACAGAGCTAGTGTCCTTGTCTACAGGGAAGGATCCACTACAACAGAGCTAGTGTCCTTGTCTACAGGGAGGGATCCACAACCTAACAGAGCTAGTGTCCTTGTCTACAGGGAGGGATCCACAACCTAACAGAGCTAGTGTCCTTGTCTACATGGAGGGATCCACTACAACAGAGCTAGTGTCCTTGTCTACAGGGAGGGATCCACTACAACAGAGCTAGTGTCCTTGTCTACAGGGAGGGATCCACTACAACAGAGCTAGTGTCCTTGTCTACATGGAGGGATCCACTACAACAGAGCTAGTGTCCTTGTCTACAGGGAGGGATCCACTACAACAGAGCTAGTGTCCTTGTCTACAGGGAAGGATCCACTACAACAGAGCTAGTGTCCTTGTCTACAGGGAAGGATCCACAACCTAACAGAGCTAGTGTCCTTGTCTACAGGGAGGGATCCACAACCTAACAGAGCTAGTGTCCTTGTCTACAGGGAGGGATCCACTACAACAGAGCTAGTGTCCTTGTCTACAGGGAGGGATCCACTACAACAGAGCTAGTGTCCTTGTCTACAGGGAGGGATCCACTACAACAGAGCTAGTGTCCTTGTCTACAGGGAAGGATCCACTACAACAGAGCTAGTGTCCTTGTCTACAGGGAGGGATCCACTACAACAGAGCTAGTGTCCTTGTCTACAGGGAGGGATCCACTACAACAGAGCTAGTGTCCTTGTCTACAGGGAGGGATCCACTACAACAGAGCTAGTGTCCTTGTCTACAGGGAAGGATCCACTACAACAGAGCTAGTGTCCTTGTCTACAGGGAGGGATCCACTACAACAGAGCTAGTGTCCTTGTCTACAGGGAAGGATCCACTACAACAGAGCTAGTGTCCTTGTCTACAGGGAGGGATCCACTACAACAGAGCTAGTGTCCTTGTCTACAGGGAGGGATCCACTACAACAGAGCTAGTGTCCTTGTCTACAGGGAAGGATCCACTACAACAGAGCTAGTGTCCTTGTCTACAGGGAAGGATCCACAACCTAACAGAGCTAGTGTCCTTGTCTACAGGGAGGGATCCACAACCTAACAGAGCTAGTGTCCTTGTCTACAGGGAGGGATCCACTACAACAGAGCTAGTGTCCTTGTCTACAGGGAGGGATCCACTACAACAGAGCTAGTGTCCTTGTCTACAGGGAGGGATCCACTACAACAGAGCTAGTGTCCTTGTCTACAGGGAAGGATCCACTACAACAGAGCTAGTGTCCTTGTCTACAGGGAGGGATCCACTACAACAGAGCTAGTGTCCTTGTCTACAGGGAGGGATCCACTACAACAGAGCTAGTGTCCTTGTCTACAGGGAGGGATCCACTACAACAGAGCTAGTGTCCTTGTCTACAGGGAAGGATCCACTACAACAGAGCTAGTGTCCTTGTCTACAGGGAGGGATCCACTACAACAGAGCTAGTGTCCTTGTCTACAGGGAAGGATCCACTACAACAGAGCTAGTGTCCTTGTCTACAGGGAGGGATCCACTACAACAGAGCTAGTGTCCTTGTCTACAGGGAAGGATCTACTACAACAGAGCTAGTGTCCTTGTCTACAGGGAAGGATCCACTACAACAGAGCTAGTGTCCTTGTCTACAGGGAAGGATCCACTACAACAGAGCTAGTGTCCTTGTCTACAGGGAGGGATCCACTACAACAGAGCTAGTGTCCTTGTCCACAGGGAGGGATCCACTATAACAGAGCTAGTGTCCTTGTCTACAGGGAGGGATCCACTACAACAGAGCTAGTGTCCTTGTCTACAGGGAAGGATCTACTACAACAGAGCTAGTGTCCTTGTCTACAGGGAAGGATCCACTACAACAGAGCTAGTGTCCTTGTCTACAGGGAGGGATCCACAACCTAACAGAGCTAGTGTCCTTGTCTACAGGGAGGGATCCACAACCTAACAGAGCTAGTGTCCTTGTCTACAGGGAGGGATCCACTACAACAGAGCTAGTGTCCTTGTCTACAGGGAGGGATCCACTACAACAGAGCTAGTGTCCTTGTCTACAGGGAGGGATCCACTACAACAGAGCTAGTGTCCTTGTCTACAGGGAGGGATCCACTACAACAGAGCTAGTGTCCTTGTCTACAGGGAGGGATCCACTACAACAGAGCTAGTGTCCTTGTCTACAGGGAGGGATCCACTACAACAGAGCTAGTGTCCTTGTCTACAGGGAGGGATCCACTACAACAGAGCTAGTGTCCTTGTCTACAGGGAAGGATCCACTACAACAGAGCTAGTGTCCTTGTCTACAGGGAGGGATCCACTACAACAGAGCTAGTGTCCTTGTCTACAGGGAAGGATCTACTACAACAGAGCTAGTGTCCTTGTCTACAGGGAAGGATCCACTACAACAGAGCTAGTGTCCTTGTCTACAGGGAAGGATCCACTACAACAGAGCTAGTGTCCTTGTCTACAGGGAGGGATCCACTACAACAGAGCTAGTGTCCTTGTCCACAGGGAGGGATCCACTATAACAGAGCTAGTGTCCTTGTCTACAGGGAGGGATCCACTACAACAGAGCTAGTGTCCTTGTCTACAGGGAAGGATCTACTACAACAGAGCTAGTGTCCTTGTCTACAGGGAAGGATCCACTACAACAGAGCTAGTGTCCTTGTCTACAGGGAGGGATCCACAACCTAACAGAGCTAGTGTCCTTGTCTACAGGGAGGGATCCACAACCTAACAGAGCTAGTGTCCTTGTCTACAGGGAGGGATCCACTACAACAGAGCTAGTGTCCTTGTCTACAGGGAGGGATCCACTACAACAGAGCTAGTGTCCTTGTCTACAGGGAGGGATCCACTACAACAGAGCTAGTGTCCTTGTCTACAGGGAGGGATCCACTACAACAGAGCTAGTGTCCTTGTCTACAGGGAGGGATCCACTACAACAGAGCTAGTGTCCTTGTCTACAGGGAGGGATCCACTACAACAGAGCTAGTGTCCTTGTCTACAGGGAGGGATCCACTACAACAGAGCTAGTGTCCTTGTCTACAGGGAGGGATCCACTACAACAGAGCTAGTGTCCTTGTCTACAGGGAGGGATCCACTACAACAGAGCTAGTGTCCTTGTCTACAGGGAGGGATCCACTACAACAGAGCTAGTGTCCTTGTCTACAGGGAGGGATCCACTACAACAGAGCTAGTGTCCTTGTCTACAGGGAGGGATCCACTACAACAGAGCTAGTGTCCTTGTCTACAGGGAGGGATCCACTACAACAGAGCTAGTGTCCTTGTCTACAGGGAGGGATCCACTACAACAGAGCTAGTGTCCTTGTCTACAGGGAGGGATCCACTACAACAGAGCTAGTGTCCTTGTCTACAGGGAGGGATCCACTACAACAGAGCTAGTGTCCTTGTCTACAGGGAGGGATCCACTACAACAGAGCTAGTGTCCTTGTCTACAGGGAGGGATCCACTACAACAGAGCTAGTGTCCTTGTCTACAGGGAGGGATCCACTACAACAGAGCTAGTGTCCTTGTCTACAGGGAGGGATCCACTACAACAGAGCTAGTGTCCTTGTCTACAGGGAGGGATCCACTACAACAGAGCTAGTGTCCTTGTCTACAGGGAGGGATCCACTACAACAGAGCTAGTGTCCTTGTCTACAGGGAGGGATCCACTACAACAGAGCTAGTGTCCTTGTCTACAGGGAGGGATCCACTACAACAGAGCTAGTGTCCTTGTCTACAGGGAGGGATCCACTACAACAGAGCTAGTGTCCTTGTCTACAGGGAGGGATCCACTACAACAGAGCTAGTGTCCTTGTCTACAGGGAGGGATCCACTACAACAGAGCTAGTGTCCTTGTCTACAGGGAGGGATCCACTACAACAGAGCTAGTGTCCTTGTCTACAGGGAGGGATCCACTACAACAGAGCTAGTGTCCTTGTCTACAGGGAGGGATCCACTACAACAGAGCTAGTGTCCTTGTCTACAGGGAGGGATCCACTACAACAGAGCTAGTGTCCTTGTCTACAGGGAGGGATCCACTACAACAGAGCTAGTGTCCTTGTCTACAGGGAGGGATCCACTACAACAGAGCTAGTGTCCTTGTCTACAGGGAGGGATCCACTACAACAGAGCTAGTGTCCTTGTCTACAGGGAGGGATCCACTACAACAGAGCTAGTGTCCTTGTCTACAGGGAGGGATCCACTACAACAGAGCTAGTGTCCTTGTCTACAGGGAGGGATCCACTACAACAGAGCTAGTGTCCTTGTCTACAGGGAGGGATCCACATTTGGCTGATTTGATAAATTTACAGCAACGAGGCATCATTAAAATAGCAACGAGGCATCATTAAAATAGCAACGAGGCATCATTAAAATAGCAACGAGGCATCATTAAAATAGCAACGAGGCATCATTAAAATAGCAACGAGGCATCATTAAAATAGCAACGAGGCATCATTAAAATGGCAACGAGGCATCATTAAAATAGCAACGAGGCATCATTAAAATAGCAACGAGGCATCATTAAAATAGCGACGTTAGTTGGATGTGTTGTTTCAAATGCTGTTTTAAGTCATCGCGGCCATAAACTAATGTCTTATTTTTAAATATAAACTAATGACTTTATTTTTTATTTTAAAAAATATATATACCTGAAACGTAGGGCCACATAACATGACACAGGGGACTCACCTGTATGAACAGGTCCTGTTTGCTGGCTGAGTTGTGCTGGACGGGGGTTGAAGTGCCCGTTCCTGACTGGGGGGTGCCACGGATGCTGGTACTGGGGGTCCTGGACTGGGCCTGGACTGACTTCAGGACAGACCGGCTCGGCAGGGTCAACCTGGTCTCTGCATCAGGGACATGGACTGCACTGCCAAGCTGCACACACAGGGAATAAACAGTGTTGGTGAAAGTAGCCCTGTATTAAATATATATAGAACATCTGACTGGCGCTGTATTCATCATGGCTCAGTAGGAGTGGTGATCTAGGATCAGTTTGTCCTTTAGACGCTAGTGGCTAAGACGACATGGAGCTGATCCTAGACTACATGGAGCTGATCCTAGACCCTACACGGACCTGATCCTAGACCCTACATGGACCTGATCCTAGACCCTACATGGACCTGATCCTAGACCCTACATGGACCTGATCCTAGACCCTACATGGACCTGATCCTAGACCCTACATGGACCTGATCCTAGACCCTACATGGACCTGATCCTAGACCCTACATGGACCTGATCCTAGACCCTACATGGACCTGATCCTAGACCCTACATGGACCTGATCCTAGACCCTACATGGACCTGATCCTAGACCCTACATGGACCTGATCCTAGACCCTACATGGACCTGATCCTAGACCATACATGGACCTGATCCTAGACCATACATGGACCTGATCCTAGACCATACATGGACCTGATCCTAGACCATACATGGACCTGCTCCTACTGACTAAGACAGTACTACAGATCAGCACTCCTACTGAGACACTAATAATAGTGCTTTTCTAGACAAAGTGCTTTTCTAGATCAATGCTGAAACACGGTTACAGGAGACAACCTCACCTCCAGAGAGGCCTTGACGTCCATCAGGTAGTGTCTCCTCCTGCGGCTGGACATCTTGTTCTGAACTATGATCTCATCCCAGCTCCGGGAAACCTGACCGACCCTGTAGACCAGGAGAACGAACACACCCAACAATGTCATGACAATGACGCGGTAATAGAATGTTCTAGCAAGTGTGTGATTACACATATATGTTTGTGTACACACACACACACACACACACACACACACACCTTTCAGAGAGTATTCATATAGCCCTTGTCTTATTCCACATGTTTTGTTGTGTTTCAGCCCTGAATTCAAAAATGGTATTGTTTCTCACCCATTTGCACACAATACCCCTCAACAAAATGACAAAGTTGAAAAACATGTTTTGAATCCGTCCACACATTTGAATCAAAATGAAATCCAGAAATCTGATTTAGTTTAGTATTCAGAGCCCTTTGTTATGACACTCCAAATTGGGCTCGGGTGCATCCCGATTTCCTTCGATCACCCGCGAGACGTCGCGTCCACCTGTATCCAATTCAATAGTTTGGACATTGATTTAGAGAGAAACACACCTGTCTATATGAGGGTCCCAGAGTTGACAGGTTATATCAGAGCAGGAACTATACCATGAAGTCCAAGGACCTGTCTGTGGGGCGCAGTGATGAGGCATACATCGGAGGGGAAGGGTGTAAAGCAATTTGAGTGTTGAAAGTTTACAAGAGGACAGTGTTCTACATCATTAGGAAAGTGGAAAATATGAAACTACCCAGACTCTGTCTAGAGCTGGCCGCCCGACCAAACTGAACTACCCAGACTCTGTCTAGAGCTGGCCGCCCGACCAAACTGAACTACCCAGACTCTGTCTAGAGCTGGCCGTCCGACCAAACTGAGCTACCCAGACTGTCTAGAGCTGGCCGTCCGACCAAACTGAGCTACCCAGACTCTGTCTAGAGCTGGCCGTCCGACCAAACTGAGCTACCCAGACTCTGTCTAGAGCTGGCCGTCCGACCAAACTGAGCTACCCAGACTCTGTCTAGAGCTGGCCGTCCGACCAAACTGAGCTACCCAGACTCTGTCTAGAGCTGGCCGTCCGACCAAACTGAGCAACCGGACAAGAAATCACCATGAACCCAATGACCACTGATAGAACTACAGAGTTCCTTGGCTGAGATGGAAGAGAACCTGCTAGAAGGACAACAGTCTCTACAGTACTTCACCAATCTGGGCTTTATTAGGAGAGAATGGCCAGATGGAAACAAGGAATAAAAATCCAAAATCCAGATGTGCAAAGCTGACAGACAGCTGTATCGGCCCCCAAAAGTGCTTCTACAAAGTATCGACTCAGAGGAGTGTGAATACCTATGTAAATGAGATGTGTATTTAAATTTTCAATACATTTGCTACAATTTCTCAAAAAAAAAAACATGTTTTTAATCCATTTTGAATTCAGGCTGTAAACACAGCAAAATGTGGAATAAGTGAAGGGGTATGAATACTTGCTGGAGGTACTGTATTAAAATCCTCACCTATAGACATCTTCAGAGGACAGCAGATTGAGAATCTTAGCCAGGATGTGTCTGAGATTCTTCTTCTTCAGCTCGGTAAAGATGTCTACCTTCCCCAGGCCCATCTTCCTGCCGATCAGCCCAGCCAGGGGCATGGTGGTCCTGGAGGCCTCCTTCTCAGAGACCCTCAGCAGTTCCTCCAGACTGGTGCGCTCCAGCAACATCCTGGATGTCCTCTGGGACAGGGCCCGGACCATCTGCAGGGCCGGCGTGAAGGACAGGTCCTCTAGCTTAGCGGTGGTTGTTGTTTTTGGCGGCGTCACATCCGGGAAGACGTCACTGTCGTCATCCTCCTTGAAGAAGCTGCGCTCCAGATGTTCCTGGGATACGAGGTTCTTCTTCTCTCTGCGATGAGTTCTGTGGGCTGCCAGGTTCCTCACTTCCCGGTCCCCCTCCGACTGGGAACCCCCCTCTCGGAGAGTGGAGAGGCGACGCTGGCGCTCCAGTCTGGACCTGATGATCATAATTTTTGATGATCATAAATAACTTTTTTTTAAAAACAGAAGCAAGCAACAAACTGAATTACACCAAGTACAACTAAAATGATTAAATATTACAATTATTAGCTACAAAAACACCTTATGAACAGTCTATGGCAATGTTTCACAACTCAACTTTCTCAACCCCCCCCCCCCCCCCCCCCCCCAAACAGCACACGTGTATATACTGTTGAGGCTACTCAACAATTGGCGATGAAAAACACTGTCCTAGGGCGTTCATTGGAAGTCAAAAAGCTATCTAGCCTACCTCCTCTTCATCATCATCTCAGCCAGCCTGCTGGGGGTCTCCTTGCACCTGGAGCTACCCGACGACAACAGCAGCAGCTCCTGGAAGGAACCATCATTGTCTACCGTGGAGTCCTGGGATTTATCCAGAGCCAAGGAGCTGAAGCCGCTGTCCTCAGACACAGAGCGGTCGTAGTGTTTATGGGTAGGGGTAGAGGAAGGGGTGTCAAAGTGATATTTAGGAGTAGGGGTGCTCAGGACACTCAGGCTGTCCGAGAGGTTAGCCGCTACGTCGTTGTTGACCGGAGTCTGGAAGTTGTCTTTGGCCGAGGGTGTTAATCTGCTATAGCGTGGGGTCTCCAGCATCTCCGTGGTAAGGAGGTCTGAGGGACCGACGTTCTCTTCCAGGTCTACATCTGAGAGCGACGTAGCAGACACCATTCTCTCAAAGAGAGTGACGTTGGCCATGTTGCATTTACCATCTTCGAGTGTCGAGGTTTTCACAAGAGAGAAGAGGAGGCGCAGTTTCCTGCCGGACAGAAGCACGTCTTCTGGTTTTAAAGTGTTTGAAGCCAAAGCTCCAATCGTAAAGGCATCCGGCGAGTCAAAGACCTCAGTTGAGCCGTGTTCAGTTCTCTCATTGGATGACGAGTCAGTCCTTTTAGTGCGTGGCGTTTCTGTATCGTCTGCAGTTTTAGACACGAGGAGACGTCTCCTCAGCAACGGCTCTCTCCTGGATAGTTTAGGAGTTTCACACCAGCCGTTCTTTACCGGCTGCTCCTTCAGGATGTCTTTCTGTGGACTTCTGATACCCGCTTTTTGTCTGTTCTTTCTGGGTGACAGAGGTTCGTATTTCCGTGAAACGTTTTCTTTAGGCGTTTCGTGATAACCATCAGAAGATAAACACTTTGAGAGGTCAAAATCCTCTCCGCTCTCAATCTTAGAGCTGTAGCCACTGTCCAGGTATCCGCTGTCATGACAAGCTCCATATTGCATGTCTTTGAGGTTGTGGAAATTGACATCTGGTCTGAGACAGTGCTCCATACTCCCTTTCAGATGTAGAAACACAAATATTTCACCAGGTGACAGGTCTGGCGTTTCAAACTGATCTGTGAGAAGACATTGGAAAAACAATGCAGTTAGACAAAAAGGGTCACTTTTGTTGTAAACAAGCTAACTAGCTAACGTTAGCTCTAAGTTAATTAATGTAGCTAGCTAGCTCAAATTAAACAAACATGTAAACTGTACTCAATTTTGGTAAATACAAATATATCTAGCTGACTTCAGCTATAATTATTATTATTTTTTTTATAAAATTAAAAAGTGGTCAATAGTTAACAGGTTATGAGAGTAGTTACTTTTAACCTTCCAAGTGGATAAAACAAACAACCAGAAGCTAACTAGCAGTCGACGACAATGACAACAACTCCGTAGTTGCTATGCTGTTGATAAACGGCATTTAAATCCCGTCGTTTTGGGGGTTTTAAACTGTTCGGGCTGGATATCTCCATGGCTCCCAGTCGCCCGCTCAAAACTGCAATGCGACCGCCAAAAAACCCTCGCCTGAGGCTGGGGACACTGGCTCCTCTCTCCCTAGAGACCCATTAGCCCGCTGGCTAGTTGGCTGACTGACCGAACGACTGACTGGCTAGCTGGTTGGCTGACTGGCTAACTGAAAGGCTAGCTGACTGGCTGGCTGACTAACTGAAAGGCTAGCTGACTGGCTGGCTGACTAACTGAAAGGCTAGCTGACTGGCTGGCTGACTAACTGAAAGGCTAGCTGACTGGCTGGCTGACTAACTGAAAGGCTGACTGGCTGGCTGGCTAACTGAAAGGCTAGCTGAAAGGTTGGCTGGCTAACTGAAAGGCTAGCTGACTGGCTGGCGTCAAAAACAAAAATGTTAAAAAGCAGTTGCAATTTCAGAATGTGATTGCAATGTAGAGTCCATTGTTTGTTGTATTATTACTAGTTAGCTTTGCTTGTTAAACAATTGGATTACTAGCTGAAAGTTAATATACTAAATGTTAGCAACTCACCTTGAAATACATACTAAAATGTAATGCATATATACTGAGACAGACGTTAACGTTACGTAGAAAACTAGTTAACGTTACTTACCTAGTTATTGTTTCAGAAAGAAAGTTAATCCGTGTCGAAGTGTTGTTTACTAAACTTCTAGCCAAAAGACAAAATGTCGGACATTGCAAAGAGCTATATCGTGTTGTACCCGTATACAGACGACAGTCTCCTCATCCTCCTAATGAACTGTGTGTGTTTAGGACTGAGATGTTTTCAAATCTGGTGCGTCTCTCACTCCACTTCTCGCTCCACTTCTCGCGATGCTTTGTTTTCCCAAACACACGCACTGTAGTCTGGGAGATCATTCTCCTTCTTTCATTCAACTACCGGACAGTGTAGTTTGCTGTGCGTTTAGCGAAACTCTCCCGGTTGATGTCAACACAAGATTGTAATCACTCATTCTTGCATGTGATACCCTCGTTTAGGTTGGCTAGTAACTGCAGACATGGTGGCCACTAAGAAAACTGTGAGTTTGAGATTGGAAAAATCGTTAACTTATTATATAAATGTTTGCGCACATCCTTAAACTTAATCGGTGATGGGGTAAATGTTATTTTCAAATCGTTCATTTATCCCAGTGTTGAGTGACCAAGCAGGGTCCGCTTTCGGGTTAGCGAAGGAACTTTAGGCTTACGAGTGTCTACGATGCATCTTTCCTAGGTCGGTAGATGTAACATGCGTACCCCGAAACACCACGACAACGTTCGGTAGGTGCGTCGTTGCGGAATGTGTAATAAAGGCAGCGTTCATCTCGGGTAAGCGTTCTCCGTTCAAATACATTTGACCAAATAGTAAAATGAAACCCCATTGAAATGAACATTAAATTGACTTCGATATCATTGAAATATGTAGGCCTGTGTAGTATAGACCATATGCAGGCTATTCACTTTAATGTAGTCGTCGCGGTTTTCATTTTAAGACATTGGCAACTGTGTATTTGTAGTCAACTTCGTTGTGAAGTTATCGACGGTCACACAGAGACAGATCCACATCTGGATTCTGTGTTTAGCGAAATCTTCTGTGTATAAAGTGACGCAGTAGGGGGGAAAAACGCAGGCAACGACGCACTTAGCTTTTTCTACTTGTGGTCTGCGGCAGTCGATAAATAACTCGCGTTTAAGTACAACTTTAGTAGTGCTGGTTTTAGGGAAACGGCTCAGGGGTTTTAACATTGCTCATACGAAGGTTCTAACGATGAAGTTAGTCGTAAGATGCTTTTGTGAAACCGGGCCCTCGCCTGGTCTATATTGACATGCCATGATGCATGTGTAACCGATGTGAAATGGCTAGCTAGTTAGCGGTGGTGCGCGCTAATAGCGTTTCAATCAGTGACGTCACTCGCTTTGAGACCTTGAAGTAGTTGTTCCCCTTGAGCTACAAGGGCCGCGGCTTTTGTGGCGCGATGGATAACATGCTTCGCGAGTGACTGTGGTTGATGTGTGCAGAGGATCCCGGTTGGGGCGAGGAGAGGGATGGAAGCTATACAGTTACACATGGACTGCCTTGTGTTCTGTCATAAATAAAAAGGTTAACTTTTTTTTTTTTAACTAAGTAAATTAAGAACAAATTCTTATTTACAATGATGGCCTACCCTGGATGAAGTTAGGGCGACACACAATTGTCCTATGGGCCACAGCATGTTGTGATACAGCCTGGAATCGAACCAGGGTCTAGTGACAGTGGGATGCGGTGTCTTAAGACCGCTGAAACAGGGTCTGTAGTGATGCCTCTACCACTGAGATGCAGTGCCTTAGACTGCTGAACCAGGGTCTGTAGTGACGCCTCTACCACTGAGATGCAGTGTCTTAGACCGCTGCGCCACTCGGGAGCCTATTTATGCAGTCCTGGGCTAAAAGCAGCCCGACTGTCAGAAGGCCAACTTTCCGACAGTTGGTCTCTAATCAGTTTCTCTCCCCAGAAAAAGTCCCTGGAGTCCATCAACTCTCGTCTTCAGCTGGTGATGAAGAGTGGTAAATACGTACTGGGCTACAAACAGACTCAGAGGATGATCCGCCAGGGCAAAGCCAAGCTGGTCATCCTGGCCAACAACACACCTGCTCTCAGGTAACTACACTGATCCAAAAATATAAACGCAACATGTGAAGTGTTAGTCTCATGACATGAACTGAAATAAAAGACCTCTCAGATATTTTCCATGGGTAGCCTAGCGGTTAGAGTGTAGAGGAGGCAGGTAGCCTAGCGGTTAGAGTGTAGAGGCGGCAGGGTAGCCTAGCGGTTAGAGTGTAGAGGCGGCAGGGTAGCCTAGCGGTTAGAGTGTAGAGGCGGCAGGGTAGCCTAGCGGTTAGAGTGTAGAGGCGGCAGGGTAGCCTAGCGGTTAGAGTGTAGAGGCGGCAGGGTAGCCTAGCGGTTAGAGTGTAGAGGCGGCAGGGTAGCCTAGCGGTTAGAGTGTAGAGGCGGCAGGGTAGCCTAGCGGTTAGAGTGTAGAGGCGGCAGGGTAGCCTAGCGGTTAGAGTGTAGAGGCGGCAGGGTGGCCTAGCGGTTAGAGGCGGCAGGGTGGCCTAGCGGTTAGAGGCGGCAGGGTGGCCTAGCGGTTAGAGGCGGCAGGGTGGCCTAGCGGTTAGAGGCGGCAGGGTGGCCTAGCGGTTAGAGGCGGCAGGGTGGCCTAGCGGTTAGAGGCGGCAGGGTGGCCTAGCGGTTAGAGGCGGCAGGGTGGCCTAGCGGTTAGAGGCGGCAGGGTGGCCTAGCGGTTAGAGGCGGCAGGGTGGCCTAGCGGTTAGAGGCGGCAGGGTGGCCTAGCGGTTAGAGGCGGCAGGGTGGCCTAGCGGTTAGAGGCGGCAGGGTGGCCTAGCGGTTAGAGGCGGCAGGGTGGCCTAGCGGTTAGAGGCGGCAGGGTGGCCTAGCGGTTAGAGGCGGCAGGGTGGCCTAGCGGTTAGAGGCGGCAGGGTGGCCTAGCGGTTAGAGGCGGCAGGGTGGCCTAGCGGTTAGAGGCGGCAGGGTGGCCTAGCGGTTAGAGCGTTGGACTAGTAACCGGAAGGTTGCAAGTTCAAACCCCCGAGCCAACAAGGTACAAATCTGTCGTTCTGCCCCTGAACAAGGCAGTTAACCCACTGTTCCTAGGCCGTCATTGAAAATAAGAATTTGTTCTTAACTGACTTGCCTGGTTAAATAAAAATAAAATACAAAATTATAAAAGGTAAACTTTGTGCTGGGAGGGGACAATAAAAGGACACTCTAAAATGTGCAGTTTTGTCACACAGCGCAATGCCACAGATGTTTTGATGGAGCATGCAAATTGGCATGTTTACTGCAGGAATGTCCACCAGAGCTGTTACCAGAGAAGTACGCCCAACCGGCCGGGCGTGACCCAGGCCCGGCCGGGCGTAACCCAGGCCCGGCGTAACCCAGGCCCAGCCGGCCGTAACCCAGGCCCGGCGTAACCCAGGCCCAGCCGGCCGTAACCCAGGCCCAGCGTTTCCGGAAGGCTGGAAATGTCGGTTCCTGCCAATATCTAGCAACTTCAACACAGCCATTTGAATTAAGAGTGGGACACAATTCCACAGGCCACAATCAACAGCCTGATTAACTCTTATGTGAAGGAGATATGTCACACTGCATGAGGTAAATGGTTTGTCACATCAGATACGGACTGGTTTTCTGATCAACGCCCTTACCTTATTTTTGATAAGGCGTCTGTGACCAACAGATTCATATCTCTGTATTCACAGTTGTGTGAAATCTATAGATTAGGGCCTGATGGATTTATTTAAATTGACTGATTATTTTAAATCGGGTGTGCTACTACTTGGCTGGCGCAGAAACCTCTTTCCCTCAGGGAAGATTACACAGTCCTGCTCAGCACTGATATTGAACTAAAGTGAACCCACCCTAAAAGTGACTGGGCTCAGCACTGATATTGAACTAAAGTGAACCCACCCTAAAAGTCACTGGGCCCAGCACTGATATTGAACTAAAGTGAACCCACCCTAATAGTGATTTGAACTCTTCTCCCGGTTAGGAAATCAGAGATCGAGTACTATGCGATGCTGGCTAAGACTGGGGTCCACCACTACAGTGGGAACAACATAGAGCTTGGCACAGCCTGTGGAAAGTACTTCAGAGTCTGTACCCTGGCCATCATTGACCCTGGTGAGTGTTTTTTTAAAATCTTCCATGAAAACGGGACAAATGTGACAACGTTGTCACGTGTGTGTAAACTGTTATTCTCTCACGACTGGTTTCTAGAATGTAACTTATAATTATTTTCTAATCATCCACAGGTGACTCAGACATCATCAGGAGTATGCCTGATCAGCCACAGGGGGAGAAGTAGTCTAGTTGCTTCACTTCCGTTTCTCTGTAGATGTATTTTGGTATAAATAAATCGACTTCAAGATGACCCAGTTGTTTTTGTCATATGTTTAGTCATTGACATGTAATTGTAGTACAATGGAAGACATTGTGGAAGAGACTAAGAAATGTGGGCACTTGTGTGTTTTTTTCTTCATCTACATCAAGCTTGCATTGTAATGAAGAGGGTCCCCCCCCTGGTGTTGGGTCCCCCCCCTGGTGTTGGGTCCCCCCCCTGGTGTTGGGTCCCCCCCCTGGTGTTGGGTCCCCCCCTGGTGTTGGGTTCCCCCCCCTGGTGTTGGGTCCCCCCCTTGTGTTGGGTCCCCCCCTTGTGTTGGGTCCCCCCCTAGTGTTGGGTCCGCCCCCTGGTGTTGGGTCCGCCCCCTGGTGTTGGGTCCGCCCCCTGGTGTTGGGTCGCCCCTGGTGTTGGGTCACCCCCTGGTGTTCAGTCACCCCTGGTGTTAATGGACTGTAGTAGACCCACAAAGGCACAATACCATCTTCACATCACCACAACTAGTGTATCGGACTCTCCACTGATACACATTACATCACCACAACTAGTGTATCGGACTCTCCACTGATACACATTACATCACCACAACTAGTGTATCGGACTCTCCACTGATACACTAGTTGTGGTGATGTAATGTGTATCAGTGGAGAGTCCGATACACTAGTTGTGGTGATGTAATGTGTATCGGACTCTCCACTGATACACATTACATCACCACAACTAGTGTATCGGACTCTCCACTGATACACATTACATCACCACAACTAGTGTATCGGACTCTCCACTGATACACTAGTTGTGGTGATGTAATGTGTATCAGTGGAGAGTCCGATACACTAGTTGTGGTGATGTAATGTGTATCGGACTCTCCACTGATACACTAGTTGTGGTGATGTAATGTGTATCAGTGGAGAGTCCGATACACTAGTTGTGGTGATGTAATGTGTATCGGACTCTCCACTGATACACATTACATCACCACAACTAGTGTATCGGACTCTCCACTGATACACTAGTTGTGGTGATGTAATGTGTATCAGTGGAGAGTCCGATACACTAGTTGTGGTGATGTAATGTGTATCGGACTCTCCACTGATACACTAGTTGTGGTGATGTAATGTGTATCAGTGGAGAGTCCGATACACTAGTTGTGGTGATGTAATGTGTATCGGACTCTCCACTGATACACATTACATCACCACAACTAGTGTATCGGACTCTCCACTGATACACTAGTTGTGGTGATGTAATGTGTATCAGTGGAGAGTCCGATACACTAGTTGTGGTGATGTAATGTGTATCGGACTCTCCACTGATACACTAGTTGTGGTGATGTAATGTGTATCAGTGGAGAGTCCGATACACTAGTTGTGGTGATGTAATGTGTATCGGACTCTCCACTGATACACATTACATCACCACAACTAGTGTATCGGACTCTCCACTGATACACATTACATCACCACAACTAGTGTATCGGACTCTCCACTGATACACTAGTTGTGGTGATGTAATGTGTATCAGTGGAGAGTCCGATACACTAGTTGTGGTGATGTAATGTGTATCGGACTCTCCACTGATACACTAGTTGTGGTGATGTAATGTGTATCAGTGGAGAGTCCGATACACTAGTTGTGGTGATGTAATGTGTATCGGACTCTCCACTGATACACATTACATCACCACAACTAGTGTATCGGACTCTCCACTGATACACATTACATCACCACAACTAGTGTATCGGACTCTCCACTGATACACATTACATCACCACAACTAGTGTATCGGACTCTCCACTGATACACATTACATCACCACAACTAGTGTATCGGACTCTCCACTGATACATATTACATCACCACTTTTAGATGGGCACATATAATTTTCCCATTTTAAAAGGACTTGGGGCCCATATAATTGTCCCAACAGTCGGCAACAATTCCTTCACTGAAATAATTGATTGTTAGTGGCCACTCACAGCACAGCAATATAAATCTGGCATACTGTCAAATTCCCAGAGCACAGTCCAGGGATGTATTCATTCATCCCAAACATTTCCCAACTAAAACTATAGTTGCTATTGGACAAATACAAGAAGGATTCGTTTGCTTCTGTTTTTAAGAGACCCTTTTTTTTTTTTTTTGCAACAGAATCGTCAGAATGAATACACTAGTTCAGTGTGTTCTGGTTGAGTTCAGACCCTCTACAGCCCATCCTAGTGTTCCAGTTCAGTCTCGGTGTGGGTTGGTTCACGACTTCCACTCCAGACGTTCTAGGTTTCTCCAGAACATTAGGACGAGACTACAATGTAATCGCAAGACTAGTTCATTCACTTGTGTTTGGCCTTAGTGGCCAGAGCCTGTAGGTTAGCCGGTCCTCCCCACACTGTCCCGAACACGTCCCTCTCAGTCCTCAGGGCCACCTCCAGGGGGAGCTCTCTCCCAGACACCACCACGCTCTTTATGGCTCTGATGACCGGGGCTGGACCTGCGGTGTAGCATCCCAACTACTGCTCTGCCTCCAGGAGGGCATTGGTTCCAGACCCAGCCAGGGAACCTTCCAGGACCCCGTCCGCAAGCCCAATCTGAAGCCCCATCTCTGGGTCTATTTTCAAAGCGCCACCCAGCATCTTCAGGGCGTTCTGGCCGCCTACGATGCGTACCAATCTAGCTGCACCGCCCCAACCAGGGACCAGACCCATGTGTTTATGGACAAACTGGATCACACTGCCCGGCGAAATCAACCTAACAGGGAGAGACCGGGACGTTGGTTGATTAGAGAATGGAAACTTGGTGGATTCGTTTTTGGGATATTTCTAGAAAATTACTTTATTGTGAACTCTACCTTTCTCCACTATCTGGATGTAGGCCTAAAGTTAATAAACACAATGGTGATATCTATGGACAGTGAGTCACGTTACTGTACCTAAAGTCACTGGCAGTAGTGAGTTCAGCTCCTCCCCCCAGTGCGTTCCCTTCCACCAGAGCTACAGACAACAGAGGTAACCTTCAACAGAGAACACGTGGGTTAGTGTGGCACAGAGCATCTGGTGTGACACGCCGATCTAGAACTTTCTACCACAGAGGATAGTGTAACTACCTCAGTAGTCTGGTCAAGGCATTCTGCATGAACGTACACATCTTCATCCCATCCTGAAAGACAAGACGCATCGTTTTAGACCAGGAGGTCCAACTCATTCCATGGAGGGCCTGGTAGTGTCTGCTGGTTTTGGGGGGGGGGTTTCCTTTCGATTAAGACCTAGACAACCAGGTGAGAGGACTTCCTGACTAATTAGTGACCTTAATTCATCAACCAAGGAAGGAAAGAAGCACATTCAGACACTCTGCCCTCCGTGGAATGAGTTTGACACATGGTTTAGGAAGTCAGATTGGATGGAAGTAGGAGTGCCCCAATACAATGTGACTGAATAAAAATGGTTCACTGAGCTTTCTACTGGTCTTTCAGAGAGAGAACCTCAGAGAGACTGACCTGAGGGTTGGATATATCTCTGACAACATTGATGAATGACCAGAGGGTTGGATATATCTCTGACAGCATTGAGGACTGACCCGAGGGTTGGATATATCTCTGACAACATTGAGGACTGACCTGAGGGTTGGATATATCTTGACAACATTGAGGACTGACCTGAGGCTTTGAAAAATGTCTGACAATATTGAGGGCTGACCTGAGGGTTGGATATATCTCTGACAACATTGACTGACCTGAGGATTGGATATATCTCTGACAACATTGAGGACTGACCTGAGGGTTGGATATATCTTGACAACATTGAGGACTGACCTGAGGCTTTGAAAAATGTCTGACAATATTGAGGGCTGACCTGAGGGTTGGATATATCTCTGACAACATTGACTGACCTGAGGATTGGATATATCTCTGACAACATTGAGGACTGACCTGAGGGTTGGATATATCTCTGACAGCATTGAGGACTGACCTGAGGGTTGGATATATCTCTGACAACATTGAGGACTGACCTGAGGGTTGGATATATCTCTGACAACATTGAGGACTGACCTGAGGGTTGGATATATCTCTGACAGCATTGAGGACTGACCTGAGGGTTGGATATATCTCTGACAACATTGAGGACTGACCTGAGGGTTGGATATATCTTGACAACATTGAGGACTGACCTGAGGGTTGGATATATCTCTGACAACATTGAGGACTGACCTGAGGGTTGGATATAGCCCTGACTGCGTTGAGATCTGACCCAGAGCAGAATGTTCCAGCAGCCCCCTGGATGATGAGACCTTTGCCCTCCGTCCACTCCTCTAGCTGGGACACCCTCTCCTCCAGCTCCACCATCATAGAACCTGGAGAAAACAGGGTAGTGTTCATGTTCAGGATAAAACGTTTTGAACCTGAATGAAACAGGGAGGTACAACCTGAACATGTTCAATATGAGGTTGAGGATTGACGAGAGACAAACTGCTTCTCTTGTAGTTTTCATGAGAAATATTACTGGGATGAAAATTCTAGATAGCCTGTCTAATCAAATAACATTCAGCTCAGACACCCATACATACCCCACAAGACATGCCACCAGGGGTCTCTTCAGACACCCATACATACCCCACAAGACATGCCACCAGGGGTCTCTTCAGACACCCATACATACCCCACAAGACATGCCACCAGGGGTCTCTTCAGACACCCATACATACCCCACAAGACATGCCACCAGGGGTCTCTTCAGACACCCATACATACCCCACAAGACATGCCACCAGGGGTCTCTTCAGACACCCATACATACCCCACAAGACATGCCACCAGGGGTCTCTTCAGACACCCATACATACCCCACAAGACATGCCACCAGGGGTCTCTTCAGACACCAAGACATACCCCACAAGACATGCCACCAGGGGTCTCTTCAGACACCAAGACATACCCCACAAAACATGCCACCAGGGGTCTCTTCACAGTCCCCAAGTCAAAAATGAATGCACAGTATTACACAGAGCTCAGTATTACACATGGAACTCCCATCTCCCAATTACTCAAGCGAACAGCAAAATTACCTTTAAAAAAAGAAAACAGATTAAACAATATCTCATGGAACGACGGAGACATTGTTTTGTTGTATTGTTAAATGGTTTGTAATGGTCCTTGTCCATCAGTGTTCTGTTGTCATGTTTTGTGTTGTTTTTGTGGACCTCCCAGGATGAGCAGCTGCAGCTTCTGCAAAAGCTAATGGGGATCCAAATAAACACGTTATTTTTTTGGTCATCTGTTGCTAAACGTTTTGCTACAGTGTGTCCTTACTCAACACAACCCAGTTCATTGAGCACCAGCCCCCTTAGTTCCACTGTCATTCTCAGGAGAAAAACAAAGAGTCGGAAATATAAACTGAAGTATATTTCGCTCCGTTTGGTGAAGAGAAAACCAAAGAGAATCGGAGTGATATTTAGTCTGAATTGCAGGTCAGCAAAGAGCAACACTCGGATCAATTAATAGAATATAACATTAGGCAGTGCTTCCATACCAGAGAAAGCGTTCATGCGAGCAGGGTTGTTGACGGTCAGTACCGCGATGCCCGACTCCTGTTTGACAAGGTCTATAGATCCCCCAGGGAAAGCTTGGAGTTTCTCTCTGATCTCCTGGAACCCCTTGGCAGCGGTGTAAACTGATCCAATCCCCCTGAGGAGGTGCTGCCCCCAGGCACCAGGCCGACTGCCCCTGAGGAGGTGCTGCCCCCAGGCACCAGGCCGACTGCCCCTGAGGAGGTGCTGCCCACAGGCACCAAGCCGAATGCCCCCGAGGAGGTGCTGCCTGGCTGCAGACAGAACCATGCTGCTACCAGGGAAAGGTAGGAGAGAAGGATGGAGGGATAGAAACAGACAGGAGAGGGACTGAGGAAGAGAGAGAAACAGAGAGGAATCAGCACTGTTATTGAACTGTAAAACAGTTGGTTGCTAGGCCGTATGTGTGCAGCTACCAGTCCATAATAGTCCTCTGTCTGTGCTAACTGAGGCAGATAGACATTATCTCAGGTCCAAGGGCATGCGTCCGGTCCCAACTAAGAGATCTACGCATGCGCATCTGACCCATGCAGAGGCACCTTATTGTTGTTGCCTTCGAGCGATGGGCAAGAGCTAGCTGACTAACCATGTCCTTCACAGTTATATCCTCTTTGTAAAAATGTGGATTTCTAAAAGCGTAGACTTTAATATCCCCAAAAGTACTGTGGAAAAAAACGTCCCTAACAACCTGATAATTAGGTGATATACCATAAGAAGCGACATCTTAAAATATTTCACAAACCTGTGCTGTCTGATAGCTCAATGTTGTGGTGTTACATTGAAACCTCTCCCCCCGGAAACATGTCGCTGGAACCGACACGCGAGGGCAAGCGAACACTCCCCTCATTCAGAATGATTGATTCTATGTAGTTTTACTAAAGATAATTGTGGTAGGGACAAATTTTTCGGTTCACAGTACCATCTAGTACTTATATGTCGTTAATTATATTATATGTCGTTGAAATTATTCAAACATCAGTTCACCCCCTTTTTTTCTCGACAATTATTTTTATTTAACCTTTATTTAATTAGGCAAGTCAGTTAAGAACACATCTTTATTTACAATGACAGCCTACCAAAAGGCAAAAGGCCTTCTGCGGGGACATAAATTAAAAATAACATTAAAAAAAAAAGTAAATACCTCCTCCTGATATCCCCTCCTCTCTCCCTCCTCCTGATATCCCCTCCTCTCTCCCTCCTCCTGATATCCCCTCCTTTCCTCTCTCCCTCCTCCTGATATCCCCACCTTTCCTCTCTCCCTCCTCCTGATATCCCCTCCTCTCTCCCTCCTCCTGATATCCCCACCTTTCCTCTCTCCCTCCTCCTGATATCCCCTCCTTTCCTCTCTCCCTCCTCCTGATATCCCCACCTTTCCTCTCTACCTCCTCCTGATATCCCCTCCTCTCTCCCTCCTCCTGATATCCCCTCCTTTCCTCTCTCCCTCCTCCTGATATCCCCTCCTTTCTTCTCTCCCTCCTCCTGATATCCCCACCTTTCTTCTCTCCCTCCTCCTGATATCCCCTCCTTTCCTCTCTCCCTCCTCCTGATATCCCCTCCTTTCCTCTCTCCCTCCTCCTGATATCCCCTCCTTTCTTCTCTCCCTCCTCCTGATATCCCCACCTTTCCTCTCTCCCTCCTCCTGATATCCCCTCCTTTCCTCTCTCCCTCCTCCTGATATCCCCTCCTTTCCTCTCTCCCTCCTCCTGATATCCCCTCCTTTCCTCTCTCCCTCCTCCTGATATCCCCAACTTTCCTCTCTCCCTCCTCCTGATATCCCCTCCTCTCTCCCTCCTCCTGATATCCCCTCCTTTCCTCTCTCCCTCCTCCTGATATCCCCAACTTTCCTCTCTCCCTCCTCCTGATATCCCCACCTTTCCTCTCTCCCTCCTCCTGATATCCCCTCCTTTCCTCTCTACCTCCTCCTGATATCCCTCCTTTCTTCTCTCCCTCCTCCTGATATCCCCACCTTTCCCTCCTCCTGATATCCCCTCCTTTCCTCTCTCCCTCCTCCTGATATCCCCACCTTTCCTCTCTCCCTCCTCCTGATATCCCCACCTTTCCTCTCTCCCTCCTCCTGATATCCCCTCCTTTCCTCTCTCCCTCCTCCTGATATCCCCAACTTTCCTCTCTCCCTCCTCCTGATATCCCCACCTTTCCTCTCTCCCTCCTCCTGATATCCCCACCTTTCCTCTCTCCCTCCTCCTGATATCCCCACCTTTCCTCTCTCCCTCCTCCTGATATCCCCACCTTTCCTCTCTCCCTCCTCCTGATATCCCCACCTTTCCTCTCTCCCTCCTCCTGATATCCCCACCTTTCCTCTCTCCCTCCTCCTGATATCCCCTCCTTTCTTCTCTACCTCCTCCTGATATCCCCTCCTTTCTTCTCTACCTCCTCCTGATATCCCCACCTTTCCTCTCTCCCTCCTCCTGATATCCCCACCTTTCCTCTCTCCCTCCTCCTGATATCCCCACCTCTCTCCCTCCTCCTGATATCCCCTCCTTTCTTCTCTACCTCCTCCTGATATCCCCTCCTTTCTTCTCTACCTCCTCCTGATATCCCCACCTTTCCTCTCTTCCTCCTCCTGATATCCCCACCTTTCCTCTCTACCACCTCCTGATATCCCCACCTTTCCTCTCTCCCTCTACTCCTGATATCCCCACCTTTCCTCTCTCCCTCCTCCTGATATCCCCACCTTTCCTCTCTACCTCCTCCTGATATCCCCTCCTCTCTCCCTCCTCCTGATATCCCCTCCTCTCTCCCTCCTCCTGATATCCCCACCTTTCCTCTCTACCTCCTCCTGATATCCCCTCCTCCTGATATCCCCACCTTTCCTCTCTACCTCCTCCTGATATCCCCTCCTCTCTCCCTCCTCCTGATATCCCCACCTTTCCTCTCTCCCTCCTCCTGATATCCCCACCTTTCCTCTCTACCTCCTCCTGATATCCCCTCCTCTCTCCCTCCTCCTGATATCCCCACCTTTCCTCTCTACCTCCTCCTGATATCCCCTCCTCTCTCCCTCCTCCTGATATCCCCACCTTTCCTCTACCTGCTCCTGATTTTCATTTTTTTGTGGGGAAAAAAAATCTTTGCAGTTCACTTTATACTCATGTAAGGGTTGTCTCCTTAGTTTAGCAGATTAGACACACCAACCATAATTCTGCCATAGAGTCTCCACACAGTGTGTAAGATCACATGGCAGTAGAAACAGAGCTTCCTTCTGCCTGCCTCCATTCATTCCCCTGTTATAAACAAAGCATTCTGTCTGAGGAACACATTCAGCTTGCAGGTCCTTATTCAGTCAGGAGAAGAGGCTTTTGTAATAACACATAGTTGGTTACCCCCCCCCCCAGCAGAGAGGTTGGATTCAGAACTCAGATTACAGTAAATCAACTTCTCTCAAGTGATATGGGATTGGTCCCATATCAACACTAACCCAATCTGACTGATCCCGAGAGAAGGCCAGGCTTATTCTACAATCACACATACTGATAGTGCTTCTGAAGTACAGCTCTTTCATCTATGGTTCGGCCTATATCTGTAGAATGCCCTGTTTGTTGTTTCGTCACTCTGGGCTCTGGTCAAACTGTGTCCCAATGGGCTCTGGTCAAACTGTGTCCCAATGGGCTCTGGTCAAACTGTGTCCCAATGGGCCCTGGTCAAACTGTGTCCCAATGGGCCCTGGTCAAACTGTGTCCCAATGGGCCCTGGTCAAACTGTGTCCCAATGGGCTCTGGTCAAACTGTGTCCCAATGGGCCCTGGTCAAACTGTGTCCCAATGGGCTCTGGTCAAACTGTGTCCCAATGGGCTCTGGTCAAACTGTGTCCCAATGGGCCCTGGTCAAACTGTGTCCCAATGGGCTCTGGTCAAACTGTGTACCAATGGGCTCTGGTCAAACTGTGTCCCAATGGGCCCTGGTCAAACTGTGTCCCAATGGGCTCTGGTCAAACTGTGTCCCAATGGGCTCTGGTCAAATTGTGTCCCAATGGGCCCTGGTCAAACTGTGTCCCAATGGGCTCTGGTCAAACTGTGTCCCAATGGGCTCTGGTCAAACTGTGTCCCAATGGGCCCTGGTCAAACTGTGTCCCAATGGGCCCTGTTCAAAGGTAGTGCATTAAATAGGACATACTGCATTCCAGTGGGCCCTGTGATGTCATCCCTCCAGGGTAGTTAAATGTGTGATGTCATCCCTCCAGGGTAGTTAAATGTGTGATGTCACCTCTCCAGGGTAGTTAATGTGTGATGTCACCTCTCCAGGGTAGTTAAATGTGTGATGTCATCCCTCCAGGGTAGTTAAATGTGTGATGTCATCTCTCCAGGGTAGTTAAATGTGTGATGTCATCCCTCCAGGGTAGTTAAATGTGTGATGTCACCTCTCCAGGGTAGTTAAATGTGTGATGTCATCTCTCCAGGGTAGTTAAATGTGTGATGTCACCTCTCCAGGGTAGTTAAATGTGTGATGTCATCTGTCCAGGGTAGTTAAATGTGTGATGTCATCTCTCCAGGGTAGTTACATGTGTGATGTCACCTCTCCAGGGTAGTTACATGTGTGATGTCTTCTCTCCAGGGTAGTTACATGTGTGATGTCACCTCTCCAGGGTAGTTACATGTGTGATGTCACCTCTCCAGGGTAGTTAAATGTGTGATGTCACCTCTCCAGGGTAGTTTAATGTGTGATGTCATCTCTCCAGGGTAGTTAAATGTGTGATGTCACCTCTCCAGGGTAGTTAAATGTGTGATGTCATCCCTCCAGGGTAGTTAAATGTGTGATGTCACCTCTCCAGGGTAGTTAAATGTGTGATGTCACCTCTCCAGGGTAGTTAAATGTGTGATGTCATCCCTCCAGGGTAGTTAAATGTGTGATGTCATCTCTCCAGGGTAGTTAAATGTGTGATGTCATCCCTCCAGGGTAGTTAAATGTGTGATGTCACCTCTCCAGGGTAGTTAAATGTGTGATGTCATCTCTCCAGGGTAGTTAAATGTGTGATGTCACCTCTCCAGGGTAGTTAAATGTGTGATGTCATCTCTCCAGGGTAGTTAAATGTATTTAACTCAGGTGATGTTTATTCTGTGTAGACTGTTCTGTGTAAGACATAAAGAGAGGGAGACGAGGAGCCACTGAGCTGAACGACCTGATAGCCAATAGCCGCCCTGTAATGGTAAGGAGCTACTGAGCTGGATGACCTGATAGCCAATAGCAGCCCTGTAACGGCAAGGAGCCACTGAGCTGAACGACCTGATAGCCAATAGCAGCCCTGTAACGGCAAGGAGCCACTGAGCTGAACGACCTGATAGCCAATAGCAGCCCTGTAACGGCAAGGAGCCACTGAGCTGAACGACCTGATAGCCAATAGCAGCCCTGTAACTGTAAGGAGCCACTGAGCTGAACAACCTGATAGCCAATAGCAGCCCTGTAACGGTAAGGAGCCACTGAGCTGAACGACCTGATAGCCAATAGCAGCCCTGTAACGGTAAGGAGCCACTGAGCTGAACAGCCTGATAGCCAATAGCAGCCCTGTAACGGTAAGGAGCCACTGAGCTGAACGACCTGATAGCCAATAGCAGCCCTGTAACGGTAAGGAGCCACTGAGCTGAACAGCCTGATAGCCAATAGCAGCCCTGTAACGGTAAGGAGCCACTGAGCTGAACGACCTGATAGCCAATAGCAGCCCTGTAACGGTAAGGAGCCACTGAGCTGAACGACCTGATAGCCAATAGCAGCCCTGTAACGGTAAGGAGCCACTGAGCTGAACGACCTGATAGCCAATAGCAGCCCTGTAAGGTTAAGGAGCCACTGAGCTGAACGACCTGATAGCCAATAGCAGCCCTGTAACGGTAAGGAGCCACTGAGCTGAACGACCTGATAGCCAATAGCAGCCCTGTAACGGTAAGAAGGTAAGAATAGCAAGACAAACATACAGACATAGTGTAGATGTATGTCTCTGGTCACATAAGGGAGGACTGTCTCTACTGGTAGGATAGTATCGTCATGGAGACAGCAAGTTATAAGTCCATAGACTGATGGGGAGAGAGGGAGACGGGACGCCCCCAGGTGGTGAAGGTAGGCAACAACACCTCCACTACGCTGATCCTCAACACCGGGGGGCCCCACAAGGGTGCGTGCTCAGCCCCCCCCCCCTGTACTCTCTGTTCACCCATGACTGGTTTGAAGACGACACAACAGTAGTAGGCCTGATTACCAACAACGACGAGACGGCCTACAGGGAGGAGGAGAGGGCCCTGGAGGGAGTGGTGCTAGAAAAATAACCTCTCCTTCAACGTCAACACAACTACCGGGTGCAGCAAAGAGAGCACGCCCCCGTCCACATCACAGACAACCTGATATGGTCCACCCACACAGACAGTGTGGTGAAGAAGTCGCAACAGAGCCTCATCAACCTCAGGAGGCTGAAGAAATTTGTCTTGGTCCCTAAGACCCTCACAAACGTCTACAGATGCACCATTGAGAGTGAATACCAGACCTGTGAATAGCAGTCCTATGAATACCAGACCTGTGAATACCAGATCTGTGAATACCAGTGCCATGAACACCAGACCTGTGAATACCTGTCCCGGAAATACCAGTCCCGTGAATACCAGTCCCGTGAATACCAGTCCTGTGAATACCAGACCTGTGAATACCAGACCTGTGAATACCAGACCACTGAATACCAGACCTGTGAATACCAGACCTGTGAATACCAGACCTGTGAATACCAGACCTGTGAATACCAGACCAATGAATACCAGACCTGTGAATACCAGACCTGTGAATACCAGACCTGTGAATACGGTTTCAACTGTACCGGGCAGATGGCAGACAACGTATATCAGTATATCTCAGTGTCTGCCATCTGCCTGGTACAGTTGAAACTGGGATTCATCTGTGAAGAGCACATGTCTCCAGCGTACCAGTGGCCATCGAAGGTGAGCATTTGCCCACTGAAGTCGGTTACGACGCCAAGCTGCAGTCAGGTCAAGACCCTGGTGAGGACGACGAGCCTGCAGATGAGCTTCCCTGAGACATGCATTGCGTTGTGTGGGCTAGCAATTAGCTGATGTCCTCGTGTGCCCCATGGCGGGGTTATGGTATGGGGGCAGGCATTAGCTACGGACAATGAACACAATTGCATTTTATCAATGGCAATTTGAGTGCACAGAGATACCGTGACGAGATCCTGAGGCCCCATTGTCGTGCCATTCATCCGCCACCATCACCTTATGTTTAGTCCAGACTCTGGGACTCTGCCCTATCCCAGTCATTCCAGACTCTGGGACTCTGCCCTAACCCAGTCATTCCAGACTCTAGGACTCTGCCCTATCCCAGTCGTTACAGACTCTGGGACTCTGCCCTATCCCAGTCATTACAGACTCTGGGACTCTGCCCTACCCCAGTCGTTCCAGACTCTGGGACTCTGCCCTACCCCAGTCATTCCAGACTCTGGGACTCTGCCCTATCCCAGTCATTCCAGACTCTAGGACTCTGCCCTATCCCAGTCATTCCAGACTATGGGACTCTACCCTATCCCAGTCATTCCAGACTTGAGGACTCTGCCCTATCCCAGTCGTTCCAGACTCTGTTCTACCCCAGTCATTCCAGACTCTGGGACTCTGCCCTATCCCAGTCATTCCAGACTCTGGGACTCTGCCCTATCCCAGTCATTCCAGACTCTGGGACTCTGCCCTATCCCAGTCATTCCAGACTCTGGGACTCTGCCCTATCCCAGTCATTCCAGACTCTGGGACTCTGCCCTAGCCCAGTCATTCCAGACTCTGGGACTCTGCTCTACCTCGTACTGTACGGAACAAGAAGTCACCAGGGTCAACAACCACTTGGATACTGAGTGACAGGACAGCCTTGTGGTCTCCTCAGGCAGGCAGTGGCATTTTAGTTAAAACAATTGGCATGGAGTGAGTGATGACACTATGTCGTCTGCTTGTCTGATAGGTCAGTTCTATACATATTGTATATACAGCACATCTCCATATATGGACGTGAATAATGAACCAAGCCTCTTGATCAAAGAGGGATAGGTTGAATGGGTTTAGGCTTGATCATCTATCCCACTGAGAGAGAGGGACGGAGGGAGGGAGGGAGGGAGGGAGGGAGGGAGGGAGGGAGGATGGATGGATGGAGGGAGGATGGAGGGAGGATGGAGGGAGGGAGGGAGGGAGGGAGGGAGGGAGGGAGGGAGGGAGGGAGGGAGGGAGGGAGGGAGGGAGGGAGGGAGGGAGGGAGGGAGGGAGGGAGGATGGATGGAGGGAGGATGGAGGGAGGATGGAGGGAGGGAGGGAGGGAGGGAGGGAGGGAGGATGGAGGGAGGGAGGGAGGATGGCGGGAGGGAGTAGTGCGTGGCTCTGAGAGAGAGAGAGAGAAACACAGAGAGGGAGGGAGGGAGGGAGGGAGGGAGGGAGGAGGGAGGGAGGGGAGGGAGGGAGGAGGGAGGGAGGGAGGGAGGGGGGAGGAGGGAGGGAGGAGCGCGTTGGCTCTGAGAGAGAGAGAGAAACACAGAGAGAGAGGAAGGGAGGGATGGGGGAGCGCGTGGCTCTGAGAGGCTGAGAGAGAGAAACACAGAGAGAGAGGGAGGGAGGGATGGAGGGGGGAGGGAGAGAGGAGCATGTGGCTCTGAGAGAGAGAGAGAAACACAGAGAGAGAGAGAGAGAGGGAGGGAGGGGAGGGAGGGAGGGAGGGAGGAGGGAGGGAGGGAGGGAGGGAGGGAGGGAGGGAGGGAGGGAGGGAGACGGAAGAGGACAGGCCACTAAGTGATGCATCACCAGGTTGATACTCAGCTGTCTGCTGCAACACAGGAAGTCTGGGAATGTGCTGGAGTCAGCATGGTACTAAAACCTTCCTGAGATAAGACCCAGGACACACACACACAGACTCTTGCAGTTGAGTTGAATGTCAACGTGTCTGTTCAGTAGAATGTCTATTTCAGGGCAGGATGGATGGCAGGTTGGCAGATGCCACAGCCCTCAGTGGGAACCCAAAACCGCTGGGGCCCTAGGACTCCTAGAGAGAAGGGTCGGAGGTCAGGGTTCGGATGTCAGGGGTCGGAGGGGGGGGGTGGGACACACACACACACGCTCGGGAACTTGTGGAGAGGACCTGTGGACCAGAGAACAGCTGTTTGAGAGGAAGGGAGTGCACTAAACACCATAAAGATGCTGTCACAGCTGCTACAGTACAAGGTGTGTGTGTGTGTGTGTGTGTGTGTGTGTGTGTGTGTGTGTGTGTGTGTGTGTGTGTGTGTGTGTGTGTGTGTGTGTGTGTGTGTGTGTGTGTGTGTGTGTGTGTGTGTGTGTGTGTGTGTGTGTGTGTGTGTGGTGTGTGTGTGTGTGTGTGTGTGTGTGTGTGTGTGTGTGCGTGTGTGTGTAGGAGACTGACTGTTGTCTGACTGGTAGTGTATGGAGCTCAGTGTACCTGCCCTACCATCTCTCTACCATGTCTATCTATATGTGACTGTCACTATGCAGAATGAAGATAGACAGCCCATGTCTGTCTGCCTGGTGGAGCTCTCCCCTGGGCCCATGTCTTTCTGCCTGGTGGAGCTCTCCCCTGGGCCCATGTCTGTCTGCCTGGTGGAGCTCTCCCCTGGGCCCATGTCTGTCTGCCTGGTGGAGCTCTCCCCTGGGCCCATGTCTGTCTGCCTGGTGGAGCTCTCCCTGGGCCCATGTCTGTCTGCCTGGTGGAGCTCTCCCCTGGGCCCATGTCTGTCTGCCTGGTGGATCTCTCCCCTGGGCCCATGTCTGTCTGCCTGGTGGAGCTCTCCCCTGGGCCCATGTCTGTCTGCCTGGTGGAGCTCTCCCCTGGGCCCATGTCTGTCTGCCTGGTGGAGCTCTCCCCTGGGCCCATGTCTGTCTGCCTGGTGGATCTCTCCCCTGGGCCCATGTCTGTCTGCCTGGTGGAGCTCTCCACTGGGCCCATGTCTGTCTGCCTGGTGGAGCTCTTCCCTGGGCCCATGTCTGTCTGCCTGGTCGAGCTCTTCCCTGGGTCCATGTCTGTCTGCCTGGTGGAGCTCTTCCCTGGGCCCATGTCTGTTCTGTCGCTATGCAGAATGAAGTCCAGGTTTGTTTACTGTTTTTACACACTGACTGGGTGCTTAGGCGAACACGTGAGCCCCCTCGTCCCACCCAGACCCAGACCCAGGAACCCATCCCAGGGAAGGAGAGGTCAGGACTGGGCTTCTATCACCAGACCCAGACACAGGAACCCATCCAGAGAATGAGATCGGTCAGGACTGGGCTTCTATCACCAGACCCAGGAACCCATCCCAGAGAAGGAGAGGTCAGGACTGGGCTTCTATCACCAGACCCAGACACAGGAACCCATCCCAGGGAAGGAGAGGTCAGGACTGGGCTTCTATCACCAGACCCAGGAACCAATCCCAGGGAAGGAGAGGTCAGGACTGGGCTTCTATCACCAGACCCAGGAACCATCCCAGAGAAGGAGAGGTCAGGACTGGGCTCCTATCACCAGACCCAGACACAGAAACAGGAACCCATCCCAGGGAAGGAGAGGTCAGGACTGGGCTTCAATCACCAGACCCAGACACGGGAACCCATCCCAGAGAAGGAGAGGTCAGGGCTGGGCTTCTATCACCAGACCCAGGAACCCATCCCAGGGAAGGAGAGGTCAGGACTGGGCTTCTATCACCAGACCCAGGAACCCATCCCAGAGAAGGAGAGGTCAGGACTGGGCTTCTATCACCCAGACCCAGACACAGAAACAGGAACCCATCCCAGGGAAGGAGAGGTCAGGACTGGGCTTCTATCACCAGACCCAGACACAGAAACAGGAACCCATCCCAGAGAAGGAGAGGTCAGGGCTGGGCTTCTATCACCAGACCCAGGAACCCATCCCAGGGAAGGAGAGGTCAGGGCTGGGCTTCTATCACCAGACCCAGAAACAGGAACCCATCCCAGTGAAGGAGAGGTCAGGACTGGGCTTCTATCGCCAGACCCAGAAACAGGAACCCATCTCAGGGAAGAAGAGGTCAGGACTGGGCTTCTATCACCAGACCCAGACCCAGGAACCCATCCCAGAGAAGGAGAGGTCAGGACTGGGCTTCTATCACCAGACCCATAAACAGGAACAGGAACCCATCCCAGGGAAGGAGAGGTCAGGACTGAGCTTCTATCACCAGACCCAGTGGAGGGGTAGGATTTCAGGCACCGAGACATAGTGGCTAAACGCATGCTATTTCTATCAGCGCAGGGTGCCAAGTTTAGACAGCCTGGGCTCAGGTGTCTGTCCACCACCTGGGTTCAACTACTATTTGAAATCATTTCATTCAGTTTGCCTGGCTTAACGGACCGATAGGAAAAGGTGCCAAAACGATGAACCCCACACAGCTGGCTCTCTAGGAAGGCTAGAGAAAACACTCAAAAGGTATTTGAAAGACCCGGTCCCCCCCCCCAGGGAGCCGGGTCTGGCCATGTATTATAATGTGACAGGCTGATAGACTGGTTGTAGGAGGAGGGAGGGAGGGAGGGAATAGGGAATAGGGAATCTAGTCCTGCGTCCCAAACAGCTCCCTATTTCCTATATAGTGCACTACTTGGCTCCCTATTTCCCATATAGTGCACTACTTTTGACCAGGGCCCTGGAGTCCAAAGTCTTGTTTCAAAGTAGTGCACTTCAGAGGGAATAAGGTATATGCTATTTGTAACGTAAATCAGCCCAGTCAACTCCTGAGTCCCTGGAGTAGAAGGATGAAATCAACCCCCCTCCTTCAGAATGATGGATCAGCCAGCAATTGTGGGATAGTTGTCATCGCCATGGTAATCGCTCAAACAGGAAGGAAGCAGACGATTGGTGTCAAAGTGGATAAAATCAAATCAAATCTATATTGGTCACATATTTATCAGATGTTATGGTGAGTGGAGAGAAATGTTTATATTCTCAGCTCCAACAACTCAGTAGCCTAAATACCTGACATATTTATCAGATGTTATGGTGGGTGGAGAGAAATGTTTATATTCCCAGCTCCAACAACTCAGTAGCCTAAATACCCCGACAATATAAAACATATTTATCAGATGTTATGGTGGGTGGAGAGAAATGTTTATATTCCCAGCTCCAACAACTCAGTAGTTTAAATACCTGACAATACAAAACACGCAAACCCCCCCCCAATTTAAAAAAAAAAAAAACTGGATTTTCGAATATGAGAAGAATACACATTATTATTATACTATAAATTGTAATCCAGACGTATTAAGAAGTAGACAGTAAATATGTAGCTACATTTATTACACAAATTAAAAACAGCAAAGGCATCACGTTCATGATATAGACACGTATCACGAGGTCAATAGGGCCGGGTAGGTAACCATCGGTTACAGAGACCACGAGGTCACCACCACATCGGTTCAACAGACTGTGGGCCGGGTAGGTAACCATCGGTTACAGAGACCACGTGTCACGAGGTCACCACCACATCGGTTCAACAGACTGTGGGCCGGGTAGGTAACCATCGGTTACAGAGACCACGTGTCACGAGGTCACCACCACATCGATTCAACAGACTGTAGTATTAGTCAATAGGGGCCGGGTAGGTAACCATCGGTTACAGAGACCACCAGTAGAAAGGGTTAGTTGTCCATTTCATCAAGTTAAAAATAAAAAATATATTTAAAAAAAAGGGGTCATTCTGCTATTAGTAAAGTGTTTTTTTGTTGTATGAACTACAGATTGCCCCTTTAAGCATGGCCCCAACAAACAGGAAGCGCTAACACACAAGGAGCTAGTCAGCTATCCTGCCCGACAACAGCCGGCGATGTCCAATCAAATTAAAGCATAGAAACTCATCAGTCCATTTTTTTTAGAGAGAGAAGAGAAGCTGTAGACGACACCTTTGGTAAATATGAACAGGCCCGTTTTATGTAATCCATCTGATATCAGAAAGGTAAAGAATAACAAACATTTATTCTGTAATACTGTAAATATTATGCAACATGTCAAGTTAAAAAGAGTACGTGAAATGAATGGCGTTGAATATATTAGCCTCCCAAATGGCACCCTATTCCCTATTTAGTGCACTACTTTAGGACCAAAAAGCACCCTATGGTACTATGGGCTCTGGTCTAAAATAGTGTTGCACTATATAGGGAATAGGGTGCTATTTGGGATGCAGATTAAGCCACAGAGGTACAGTCAGCATTGGGGATCCTGGAGTTGCTATAGTAGAATACATGAAACGTCTCGTCCACTAGTCGATGAGATTACATTCTGAAGATGATCGGTGAACTAACTCCACGTTGGTCCACAGCTGAAGCTCTTGGATCGTCCGGTTGGTTGTAGAAATAACAGTCTTGGTACGTATAGAGGCGATGGAGGAAAAGGCAGGTTTGAGTCGGGTTCTATTTCAGTTCATCATCACGTTCTTCACAACCATATTGGAGGAGAAGGTCGTCCCCCCCGTCCCCGTCCCCGTCCCCACCCCCCACCCGACTCGGGCCTTCGATGTGAAGGAATCAAGGAAGGATGAATTGAGAAAAGAAATGTCAAGAGTACGTATAGTAACGAAAGGCATCTTTTTGGTTGAGACACAGATTGTCAGCTAAGGGGTCAGATGATGACTGTCTCCGTGTG
Source organism: Oncorhynchus kisutch (assembly GCF_002021735.2). Lineage (NCBI taxonomy): Eukaryota > Metazoa > Chordata > Actinopteri > Salmoniformes > Salmonidae > Oncorhynchus > Oncorhynchus kisutch. The sequence goes on along the minus strand of NW_022265990.1, from coordinate 50,272 downwards.
ATAGGCTGAGTAGGAGAATGAGGTGTGTTTGTGGGCGGAGCCGGAAGAGGGCTGGTTTATAGGGGTGGAGGAGAAGGAGGAGGTTGAGGAGGAAGAGGTGGAGGGGGAACAACTAGCCCAGCGTGACGGAGGGCGGCGGTTGGCTGGACAGGCCGGACGAGAGAAATTCTTCTGGACTGATGAGGAGCTGGAAGATACTTTACACTCCTGAGGGAAGAGAGAGAGAGAGAGAGAGAGAGAGAGAGAGAG
>NW_022265990.1:2500-49923 GCF_002021735.2 Oncorhynchus kisutch | reverse complement strand
GAAGAAGAGAGGGAGAAGAAAGGAGAGACAGAAGAGAGAGGGAGAGACAGAGAGAGAGAGAGAGAGGAGAGAGAAGACAGAGAGAGAATTAACAAACATTCCTCACTCCAATCAGCCATAAAAACATTATTTGAGCAGGAACAGGTGGCTACATTTCTCCAGGTCATCTGCAGCCCTCGGCGATCGACTCTATTTCACTTCAGAACACCATTGGAGTTGGAATACTTTCCATATGATCTCCTACCTTCGTCCTCTGTAGCCCCCTTGAGCACCTAACTCTACTTCTTGGCTACTGTCAGTCTGTTGGATAGAGACGGGATACTGAGAAAGTGATACTGAAAATAATTAAATAATAATGATGTAACCTTTATATATCTAGGGCAAGTCAGTTTAAGAATAAATTCTTTATTTACAATGACGGCCTACACCGGGGCCAAAACCCGGACGATGCTGGGCCAATTGTGCTCCGCCCGGTTTATAGTCCCAATCACGGCCGGTTGTGATACAGCCTGGATTTCGAACCAGGGTCTGTAGTGACACCTCTAGCACTGAGATGCAGTGCCTTAGACCACTGAACCACTCCGGGAGCCCAGCATTTAATGCAAGGTGTCTTTTTGAAAGACATTTTCCCAGATGTTCTCTGGGAGATCACATACAGAACATGGTTTATAGTCTGTTATAGTGAGTGGCACTATAGTCCCCCCCCCTGAACTTAGAGAGACGGTTTATAGTCCCCCCCCCTGAACTTAGAGAGACGGTTTATAGTCCCCCCCCCCCTGACCTTAGAGAGACGGTTTATAGTCCCCCCCCCTGAACTTAGAGAGACGGTTTATAGTCTGTTATAGTGAGCTGCACTATAGTCCCCCCCCGACCTTAGAGAGACGGTTTATAGTCCCCCCCCCCCTGACCTTAGAGAGACGGTTTATAGTCCCCCCCCCCCTGACCTTAGAGAGACGGTTTATAGTCCCCCCCCCCGACCTTAGAGAGACGGTTTATAGTTCCCCCCCCCTGACCTTAGAGAGACGGTTTATAGTCCCCCCCCCCTGACCTTAGAGAGACGGTTTATAGTCCCCCCCCCTGACCTTAGAGAGGACGGTTTATAGTCCCCCCCCCCTGACCTTAGAGAGACGGTTTATAGTCCCCCCCCCCCGACCTTAGAGAGACGGTTTATAGTCCCCCCCCCTGACCTTAGAGAGACGGTTTATAGTCTGTTATAGTGAGCTGCACTATAGTCCCCCCCCCCCTGACCTTAGAGAGACGGTTTATAGTCCCCCCCCCTGACCTTAGAGAGACGGTTTATAGTCCCCCCCCCTGACCTTAGAGAGACGGTTTATAGTCCCCCCCCCCTGACCTTAGAGAGACGGTTTTATAGTCCCCCCCCTGACCTTAGAGAGACGGTTTATAGTCCCCCCCCCCTGACCTTAGACAGACGGTTTATAGTCCCCCCCCCCCCTGACCTTAGAGAGACGGTTTATAGTCCCCCCCCTGACCTTAGAGAGACGGTTTATAGTCCCCCCCCTGACCTTAGAGAGACGGTTTATAGTCCCCCCCCCTGACCTTAGACAGACGGTTTATAGTCCCCCCCCCCTGACCTTAGAGAGACGGTTTATAGTCCCCCCCCTGACCTTAGAGAGACGGTTTATAGTCCCCCCCCCCTGACCTTAGAGAGACGGTTTATAGTCCCCCCCCCGACCTTAGAGAGACGGTTTATAGTCCCCCCCTGACCTTAGAGAGACGGTTTATAGTCCCCCCCCCTGACCTTAGAGAGACGGTTTATAGTCCCCCCCCTGACTTTAGAGAGACGGTTTATAGTCCCCCCCCTGACCTTAGAGAGACGGTTTATAGTCCCCCCCCCTGACCTTAGAGAGACGGTTTATAGTCCCCCCCCCCCCGACCTTAGAGAGACGGTTTATAGTCCCCCCCCGACCTTAGAGAGACGGTTTATAGTCCCCCCCCGACCTTAGAGAGACGGTTTATAGTCCCCCCCCCCGACCTTAGAGAGACGGTTTATAGTCCCCCCCCTGACCTTAGAGAGACGGTTTATAGTCCCCCCCCCCTGACCTTAGAGAGACGGTTTATAGTCCCCCCCCCCTGACCTTAGAGAGACGGTTTATAGTCCCCCCCCCCTGACCTTAGAGAGACAGTTTATAGTCCCCCCCTGACCTTAGAGAGACGGTTTATAGTCCCCCCCCCTGACCTTAGAGAGACGGTTTATAGTCCCCCCCCCCTGACCTTAGAGAGACGGTTTATAGTCCCCCCCCCTGACCTTAGAGAGACGGTTTGTAGTCCCCCCCCCTGACCTTAGAGAGACGGTTTATAGTCCCCCCCCCCCTGACCTTAGAGAGACGGTTTATAGTCCCCCCCCCTGACCTTAGAGAGACGGTTTATAGTCCCCCCCCCCTGACCTTAGAGAGACGGTTTATTTCTCTAGTTGGTCAGGGTGTGATGTGGGGGGGGGGGGGGGGCATTCTGTATTCCTTTATTTCTCTAGTTGGTCAGGGTGTGATGTGGGGGGGGGGGCATTCTGTATTCCTTTATTTCTCTAGTTGGTCAGGGTGTGATGTGGGGGGGGGGGGCATTCTCTATTCCTTTATTTCTCTAGTTGGTCAGGATGTGATGTGGGGGGGGGGCATTCTGTATTCCTTTATTTCTCTAGTGGTCAGGGTGTGATGTGGGGGGGGGGGGGCATTCTGTGTTCCTTTATTTCTCTAGTTGGTCAGGGTGTGATGTGGGGGGGGGGGGGGGGGGCATTCTGTATTCCTTTATTTCTCTAGTTGGTCAGGGTGTGATGTGGGGGGGGGGGGGGGCATTCTGTATTCCTTTATTTCTCTAGTTGGTCAGGGTGTGATGTGGGGGTGGGCATTCTGTATTCCTTTATTTCTCTAGTTGGTCAGGGTGTGATGTGGGGGGGGGGGGGGGGGCATTCTGTATTCCTTTATTTCTCTAGTTGGTCAGGGTGTGATGTGGGGGGGGGGGCATTCTGTGTTCCTGTATTTCTCTAGTTGGTCAGGGTGTGATGTGGGGGGGGGCATTCTGTATTCCTGTATTTCTCTAGTTGGTCAGGGTGTGATGTGGGGGGGGGGCATTCTGTGTTTCTGTATTTCTATGTTTTGGCCCGGTATGGTTCTCAATCAGGGACAGCTGTCTATCATTGTCTCTGATTGGGAATCATACTTAGGCAGCCCTTTTCCCCTTCTTCCAGTGTGGGTAGTTACCGTTGTTAGAGGCATCATATCCCTGGAAGCGTCACGGTTGTTGTTTCGTTTGTTGTTGACATTTAAACATTTAAAAAAGGAAAATGTCCGCTCACCCCACGATGCACTTTGGTCTACTTCTTCCGACGGCCGTGACAACTATCGTGCACCTTGTATTGAATCCCCTAAGATAGTTAACCTTTTAGTGCAAGGTGGGGCTAAATCAGGGTCACAGAGAGAGAGAGAGAGAGAGAGAGAGATTCTCGGGTTGTCTTAAAACAAAAATCTACTTTGAAACAGAAGGATCCCCCTCATACACATGGTTATGGGTTTAAATAAAGAAGACACCAGTACTGTGTCCGCCTGCATCCCAATATTACACTTAATATAATAATTATATTTAAATTTGAGCTTTTATTGACATGATGTAACAATGTACATATTGTCAAAGTTTAACTTTGGATATTTACAATATCAAGATAATAAGAAACAAAATGTCAACAACAACAACAACAACAACCACCAAGGGTCAAAACAACAAGACATTAAACAATAACAACAAGCTTACAGTAGAGGACATGTGCAGGTTGATTGGTCTGTCAGACACTGTCCCTCATCGTATAGCAGGCAGCAATGTAGTGGTCTGTCAGACACTGTCCCTCATCGTATAGCAGGCAGCAATGTAGTGGTCTGTCAGACACTGTCCCTCATCGTATAGCAGGCAGCAATGTAGTGGTCTGTCAGACACTGTCCCTCATCGTATAGCAGGCAGCAATGTAGTGGTCTGTCAGACACTGTCCCTCATCATATAGCAGGCAGCAATGTAGTGGTCTGTCAGACACTGTCCCTCATCGTATAGCAGGCAGCAATGTAGTGGTCTGTCAGACACTGTCCCTCATCGTATAGCAGGCAGCAATGTAGTGGTCTGTCAGACACTGTCTCTCATCGTATAGCAGGCAGCAATGTAGTGGTCTGTCAGACACTGTCCCTCATCATATAGCAGGCAGCAATGTAGTGGTCTGTCAGACACTGTCCCTCATCGTATAGCAGGCAGCAATGTAGTGGTCTGTCAGACACTGTCCCTCATCGTATAGAAGGCAGCAATGTAGTGGTCTGTCAGACACTGTCCCTCATCGTATAGCAGGCAGCAATGTAGTGGTCTGTCAGACACTGTCCCTCATCGTATAGCAGGCAGCAATGTAGTGGTCTGTCAGACACTGTCCCTCATCGTATAGCAGGCAGCAATGTAGTGGTCTGTCAGACACTGTCCCTCATCGTATAGCAGGCAGCAATGTAGTGGTCTGTCAGACACTGTCCCTCATCATATAGCAGGCAGCAATGTAGTGGTCTGTCAGACACTGTCCCTCATCGTATAGCAGGCAGCAATGTAGTGGTCTGTCAGACACTGTCCCTCATCATATAGCAGGCAGCAATGTAGTGGTCTGTCAGACACTGTCCCTCATCATATAGCAGGCAGCAATGTAGTGGTCTGTCAGACACTGTCCCTCATCGTATAGCAGGCAGCAATGTAGTGGTCTGTCAGACACTGTCCCTCATCGTATAGCAGGCAGCAATGTAGTGGTCTGTCAGACACTGTCCCTCATCGTATAGCAGGCAGCAATGTAGTGGTCTGTCAGACACTGTCCCTCATCGTATAGCAGGCAGCAATGTAGTGGTCTGTCAGACACTGTCCCTCATCGTATAGCAGGCAGCAATGTAGTGGTCTGTCAGACACTGTCCCTCATCGTATAGCAGGCAGCAATGTAGTGGTCTGTCAGACACTGTCCCTCATCGTATAGCAGGCAGCAATGTAGTGGTCTGTCAGACACTGTCCCTCATCGTATAGCAGGCAGCAATGTAGTGGTCTGTCAGACACTGTCCCTCATCGTATAGCAGGCAGCAATGTAGTGGTCTGTCAGACACTGTCCCTCATCGTATAGCAGGCAGCAATGTAGTGGTCTGTCAGACACTGTCCCTCATCGTATAGCAGGCAGCAATGTAGTGGTCTGTCAGACACTGTCCCTCATCGTATAGCAGGCAGCAATGTAGTGGTCTGTCAGACACTGTCCCTCATCGTATAGCAGGCAGCAATGTAGTGGTCTGTCAGACACTGTCCCTCATCATATAGCAGGCAGCAATGTAGTGGTCTGTCAGACACTGTCCCTCATCGTATAGCAGGCAGCAATGTAGTGGTCTGTCAGACACTGTCCCTCATCATATAACAGGCAGCAATGTAGTGGTCTGCCAACCCACAGCTCTCATCTCCCTCATCGTATAGCAGGCAGCAATGTAGTGGTCTGCCAACCCACAGCTCTCTCATCTCCCTCATCATATAGCAGGCAGCAATGTAGTGGTCTGCCAACCCACAGCTCTCTCATCATATAGCAGGCAGCAATGTAGTTTATACATTACAGAAGACTGAAATATAACAAACAACTGTTTGTCATAGAAACACCAGATTTTCATCAAGTTAAAAAAATTAAAAAAATGTTTATGAAATTATGAAAAACATGAATAACATTCCACCCATGAGGCTTTTGGTAATTGACTGCAGGACAGCGCCTCATACAGACCCAAAGCTAATCTGTCCTCGATCAAGATGACATGAACAAATATTCCAGTCAGAGCGATGACCATCTCATTCTGAGCTTCTAGTTCCACTACATTCTCTCTCTCTCTCTCTCTGATGACCATCTCATTCTGAGCTTCTAGTTCCACTACATTCTCTCTCTGATGACCATCTCATTCTGAGCTTCTAGTTCCACTATATTCTCTCTCTCTCTCTCTCTGATGACCATCTCATTCTGAGCTTCTAGTTCCACTATATTCTCTCTCTCTCTCTCTGATGACCATCTCATTCTGAGCTTCTAGTTCCACTACATTCTCTCTCTCTCTCTCTCTCTCTGATGACCATCTCATTCTGAGCTTCTAGTTCCACTATATTCTCTCTCTCTCTGATGACCATCTCATTCTGAGCTTCTAGTTCCACTACATTCTCTCTCTCTCTCTGATGACCATCTCATTCTGAGCTTCTAGTTCCACTACATTCTCTCTCTCTCTCTCTCTGATGACCATCTCATTCTGAGCTTCTAGTTCCACTATATTCTCTCTCTCTCTCTCTCTCTCTCTCTGATGACCATCTCATTCTGAGCTTCTAGTTCCACTACATTCTCTCTCTCTCTCTCTCTCTGATGACCATCTCATTCTGAGATTCTAGTTCCACTACATTCTCCCTCTCTCTCTCTCTGATGACCATCTCATTCTGAACTTCTAGTTCCACTACATTCTCCCTCTCTCTCTCTCTCTGATGGCCATCTCATTCTGAGCTTCTAGTTCCACTACATTCTCCCTCTCTCTCTCTCTCTCTGATGGCCAATCTAATAGGTCTGCTAATCACTGACTGACTCTCATGCTTTCAGAAACATTTGCATTACATTACAGCAGTTTCATCTAAAGGGAGGTTTCATTCCTGTGGTCTGGGGGGCGGGGGGGGCTCAGAGGCAGCTGGCTGGCTGGAGATATTTCTGTAATTACACAACACAGGACCAGAAACCTTTCGCTTCCAACTGAGAGTTAGGGTGAGAGTGAGAGGGGGGGAGCAAGAGAGAGAGAGGGGGGGGGGTGAGAGCGAGAGAGAGGGGGGGTGGGGGTGAGAGTGAGAGAGAGAGAGGGGGTGAGAGCGAGAGAGAGAGAGGGGGGGGTGAGAGCGAGAGAGAGGGGGGGTGAGAGTGAGAGGGGGGGTGAGAGTGAGAGAGCGAGAGAGAGAGGGGGGGTGAGAGAGAGAGAGAGAGGGGGGGGGTGAGTGAGAGAGAGGGGGGGGTGAGAGTGAGAGAGCGAGAGAGAGAGGGGGGGTGAGAGTGAGAGGGGGGGAGCAAGAGAGAGAGAGGGGGGGGTGGGGGTGAGAGTGAGAGAGCGAGGGTGAGAGCGAGAGAGAGGGGGGGTGAGAGTGAGAGGGGGGGGGTGAGAGTGAGAGAGCGAGAGAGAGAGAGGGGGTGAGAGCGAGAGAGAGAGGGGGGGGGTGAGAGTGAGAGGGGGGTGAGAGTGAGAGAGCAAGAGAGAGGGGGGGTGAGAGTGAGAGAGAGCGAGGGGGGGGTTGAGAGTGAGAGAGGGGGGGTGAGAGTCAGAGTGAAGGGGGTGAGAGTGAGAGAGGGGGGGTGAGAGTGAGAGTGAGAGAGTGAGAGTGAGAGGGGGGGTGAGAGTGAGAGGTGAGAGTGAGGGGGAGGTTGAGAGTGAGAGGGGGGGGGTGAGAGTGAGGGGGTGAGAGTGAGGGGGTGAGAGCGAGAGAGAGAGGGGGGGGTGAGAGGGGGGGGTGAGAGTGAGAGGTGAGAGTGAGAGGTGAGAGTGAGAGAGAGAGAGAGGGGGGGTGAGAGTGAGAGGGGGGGGGTGAGAGGTGAGAGTGAGAGAGAGAGAGTGAGAGACTAAAGATGAAACTGTTGGATTTGGAGGTTAGAGTGTCTTCCTGCCAAGTTAACTTCATGGTTCCTTTGTTACAAGGCTGTTAAAAGTGAAATGGGCCACATTGCAGCCAACCAGGAGGCTTTGGCCTCTGTCCTTCTGCACATAGCCGAAATAAACACCATTCCCCACGGTGTTGTCCTCAGACTAGGACAATCAGGGAGGATTTCACAACGGAATGTGTGTGAGGTCCCCTTTTACCTGGAGTGTACTACCGTCAACCAGGACCCATAGGAACTAGGGGACCGTCAACCAGGACCAATAGGAACTAGGGGACCATTAACCAGGACCCAGAGGAACTAGGGGACCATTAACCAGGACCCATAGGAACTAGGGGACCATCAACCAGGACCCATAGGAACTAGGGGACCGTCAACCAGGACCCTTAGGAACTAGGGGACCGTCAACCAGGACCCATAGGAACTAGGGGACCATTAACCAGGACACATAGGGACTAGGGGACCATTAACCAGGACCCATAGGAACTAGGGGACCGTCAACCAGGACCCATAGGAACTAGGGGACCGTCAACCAGGACCCATAGGAACTAGGGGACCATTAACCAGGACCCATAGGAACTAGGGGACCATTAACCAGGACCCAGAGGAACTAGGGGACCATTAACCAGGACCCATAGCAACTAGGGGACCATTAACCAGGACCCATAGGAACCATTAACCAGGACCCATAGGAACTAGGGACCATTAACCAGGACACATAGGAACTAGGGGACCATTAACCAGGACCCATAGGGACCATTAACCAGGACCCATAGGAATTAGGGGACCATTAACCAGGATCCATAGGAACTAGGGGACCATTAAACAGGACCCATAGGAACCATTAACCAGGACAAATAGGAACTAGGGACCATTAACCAGGACCAATAGGAACTAGGGGACCATTAACCAGGACCCATAGGGACCATTAACCAGGACCCATAGGAACTAGGGGACCATTAACCAGGACCCATAGGAACTAGGTGACCATTAACCAGGACCCATAGGAACTAGGGGACCATTAACCAGGACGCATAGGAACTAGGGGACCATTAACCAGGACCCATAGGAACTAGGGGACCATTAACCAGGACCCATAGGAACTAGGGGACCATTAACCAGGACCCATAGGAACTAGGGGACCATTAACCAGGACCAATAGGAACTAGGGGACCATTAACCAGGACCCATAGGAACTAGGGGACCATTAACCAGGACCCATAGGAACTAGGGGACCATTAACCAGGACCCATAGGAACTAGGGGACCATTAACCAGGACCCATAGGAACTAGGGGACCATTAACCAGTACCCATAGGAACTAGGGGACCATTAACCAGGATCCATAGGAACTAGGGGACCATTAACCAGGACCCATAGGAACTAGGGGACCATTAACCAGGACCCATAGGAACTAGGGGACCATTAACCAGGACCCATAGGAACTGGGGGACCATTAACCAGGACCCATAGGAACTAGGGGACCATTAACCAGGACCCATAGGGACCATTAACCAGGACCAATAGGAACTAGGGGACCATTAACCAGGACCCATAGGAACTAGGGGACCATTAACCAGGACCCATAGGAACTAGGGGACCATTAACCAGGACCCATAGGAACTAGGGGACCATTAACCAGGACCCATAGGAACTAGGGGACCATTAACCAGGACCCCGTGTTGGTGTGTGTGTATGTGTATGTGTGTGTGTGTGTATTCATGTGTCTGCGTTTTAACACTGTACCCACCTGCATGGTTAGCCTCGTCTCTCTGTGGGAGCTGGTCAGCTGGCTGTGGTGAGAATGTGTGTGGGAGGAGTGTCCAGAGGCAGGGCCTGACTGATCCCAGTAATCCTTATCCATCATCTCCTCCAGAAGATCCATGAGTTCCTCTTCCTGTCTGGGGCTGGGACCAGGGTTAGGGCTGGGGCTGAGCCCAGGGTTAGGACTGGGGCTGAGCCCAGGGTTAGGGCTGGGGCTGAGACGGGGGCTGAGACCAGGGTTAGGGCTGGGGCTGAGACCAGGGTTAGGACTGGGGCTGAGACCAGGGTTAGGACTGGGGCTGAGACCAGGGTTAGGACTGGGGCTGAGACCAGGGTTAGGACTGGGGCTGAGACCAGGGTTAGGACTGGGGCTGAGGCTGGGTCCAGGGTCAGGCCTGAGGCTGGGTCCAGCGTTAGGGCTGGACTCAGTGGGTTGGGTATGGTTCTGATACCGCTGGCTCCAGGCAGTGTTCTCATAGCTCTTCAGGATCCTCTCCACAGCTCCGTAATTAGACCTGGAGTCAGACGGACGTAACGCAGCCAGAGTCAGGGGCTTCCAGGGCTGGTCGCTCATTACACCACGGAGTCCTGACCCCCCAGGCACACGGAGTCCTGACCCCCCAGGCACACGGAGTCCTGACCCCCCAGGCACACGGAGTCCTGACCCCCCAGGCACACGGAGTCCTGACCCCCCAGGCACACAGAGTCCTGACCCCCCAGGCACACGGAGTCCTGACCCCCCAGGCACACGGAGTCCTGACCCCCCAGGCACACAGAGTCCTGACCCGCCAGGCACACAGAGTCCTGACCCGCCAGGCACACAGAGTCCTGACCCGCCAGGCACACAGAGTCCTGACCCGCCAGGCACACAGAGTCCTGACCCCCCAGATCCAGTTTTAAGGATGTCCTGCGTTGTGGTTGAGCGACACCCAGGTTGCCCAACCTGCCTCGGCCTGAAGTATGTAGGAGGCTGGGGAGCTGGGCATGACTTAACGGAATGAGGCCTCGCTCCTTGGGCCTTGATGTCCCTCTTCGGACTGGCACTCACCTCTGGTCCTGGAGCCGTGTGTGTAGTCTGGGCAGGCTGCTTGTATTCACTAGAGATGGACCTGTGCAGTGTGGGCGTAGACAGGCTGTTGGGGGGTCCAGCTTTGTGTTTGACCTCAGGGCAACGTGTTGCCGGGTTAGAAGGCATGTTCTTAAACGCAACTTCTGGGCGTTGGGGTGAAAGGTCAGAGGTGGCAGGGGGGTCAAAGGTCCTGACGGTGACCCCTGGATGAGGGTCAGATGGGGGCAGAGCCTGGCTCAGTTTGATCCCTGAACTCAGCTTCTGAGCTGTGATGTCAAAGATCACCTCCTTCTGTCTAACCTCTGTGGTGTGCCGTGGCGGGAGGTCAATGTTCGTCTCCCTGGTGACCCCGTGTGTGACCTCGCCACATACCGTCGTACCGTCTGGTACGCCCCTTTTAGAGACACCCGCTGATGTAAAACTGTCCTCTACCTCATCGTCCTCCATCCCTCGACCCATCTCAGCCTGGAAGAGAGTCCTGTTAAACTCAGCAGTGGCCTGTTCCAGCATCATATTCCTACTGTGGCCTGGAGGGTTGGAGTCTGGAGGGTTGGAGCCTGGAGGGTTGGAGTCTGGAGGGTTGGAGTCTGGAGGGTTGGAGCCTGGAGGGTTGGAGCCTGGAGGGTTGGAGCCTGGAGGGTTGGAGCCTGGAGGGTTGGAGCCTGGAGGGGGTAACTCTAAGGTAAGGTCAAGACAGATGTGTGAAACTGCTAGGTCTTTGTTTCCAGGTTGTATATGACTCTCTCTCTCAGGGCTTCTAGGACTTCTAGGTTTCTCAACGGGCCTGTAGTCGTGGATCAAGTCCTTCCCAGCAGCACTCACTATGTTGACTTCAGACAGGCTCTTCTGGACAGGCACATAGGTGGACGACTTGCTGCTGCCGAAGGACCAGCGGTTGTGGCAACAGCCCGCGTTGCAATGGGAGTTAAAGGGAACAGCGCAGGTGGTAAACCCCGCCTCCGTCAGAACTTTCCCCTCGTTCTCCTGCAGCATCGCCTCGAACTTCCTCACTATCGATGGGCTGCTGCTGCACTTCCTGTCTAACAGGAGACAGGGGCTGTGGCACTTCCTGCCCGAGCCACTGAGGGATTCTGGGACGTGTAGTTGTAGTTCAGGGGAGGGGCTGGCGAGGTACCATGATGTTGTCCGAGGAGGGATAGGAGGAGGAACCAGCAGAGGGGGGAGCGGAGGTGCTTCTCTCTCCCTTTCAGAGGGCTTGGATGTGGGGTCCTTGAGGTGACTGGGGCCCCTGGCTGGGTTCTTGAGGTGACTGGGGCCCCTGTCGGGGTCCTTGAGGTGACTGGGGCCCCTGTCGGGGTCCTTGAGGTGACTGGGGCCCCTGGTGGGCTCCTTGAGGTGACTGGGGCCCCTGTCGGGGTCCTTGAGGTGACTGGGGCCCCTGGTGGGCTCCTTGAGGTGACTGGGGCCCCTGTCGGGGTCCCTGAGGTGACTGGAGCCCCTGTCGGGGTCCTTGAGGTGACTGGGGCCCCTGGTGGGCTCCTTGAGGTGACTGGGACCCCTGGCGGGGTCGTTCCTGATGGACAGCCAGTTCTCCTCTTCCAGGGCCCTGAGGTCAGCTACCAGCTGCGTCAGGTTGAAGGCAGGGTCCTCCATTCTCTCTCTGGTCGTAACATGATCCACCTCGGGGAAATACGAGGACTCGGTTCGACCCCTTAAGGCAGAGGGAATCAAAACACAGAGAGAAAGCAAAAGGTCACTAAAATACAGCGAGCATCTAAGCTATTTCAAACAATTCAACTCTAGGAGAGATCAAGCAGAATGGGCTCACAAAGCCCAGCAAACAGCCCAGGTATTTGAAACAGTGACTCCTAGAGCAGAGGATGGAACAGAGAGAGAGGAAGTTCAAACCGTTACGAAGCCCAGTAAACAGCCCAGGTATTTGAAACAGTGACTCCTAGAGCAGAGGATGGAACAGAGAGAGAGGAAGTCCAAACTGTTACAAAGCACAGCCAGCATCCCAGGATTCTCAGGTATTTCATATAATGACTGGTGGCTGCTAAGGCAAATGGAGCAGACCAAGCATGCCTGGTATTTGAACCAGTGGTTCGTAATGCAACATTTAGTTCTGGATGCAGAAAAGCGTGTATCCCAGGTATTTAACACAGAGTAGGCGTGTATCCCAGGTATTTAACACAGAGTAGGGGTTAGATCCAGTCAAGTGCCATGGTGCTTCCAGCCGAGTACTGGTTAGATCCAGCCAAGTGCCATGGTGCTCCCAGCCGAGTACTGGTTAGATCCAACCAAGTGCCATGGTGCTCCCAGCCGAGTACTGGTTAGATCCAACCAAGTGCCATGGTGCTCCCAGCCGAGTACTGGTTAGATCCAGCCAAGTGCCATGGTGCTCCCAGCCGAGGACTGGTTAGATCCAGCCAAGTGCCATGGTGCTCCCAGCCGAGTACTGGTTAGATCCAGCCAAGTGTCAAGGTGCTCCCAGCCGAGTACTGGTCAGATCCAGCCATGTGCCATGGGGTTCCCAGCCGAGGACTGGTTAGATCCAGCCAAGTGCCAAGGTGCTCCCAGCCTTGTACTGGTTAGATCCAGCCAAGTGCCAAGGTGCTCCCAGCCGAGGACTGGTTAGATCCAGCCAAGTGCCAAGGTGCTCCCAGCCGAGTACTGGTTAGATCCAGCCAAGTGCCAGGGTGTTCCCAGCCGAGGACTGGTTAGATCCAGCCAAGTGCCAGGGTGTTCCCAGCCGAGGACTGGTTAGATCCAGCCAAGTGCCAGGGTGTTCCCAGCCGAGGACTGGCTAGATCCAGCCGTCGGTAGACAGTGACTGTATCCCAAATGGAACCCTATTCCCTATACAGAGCCCTATGGCACTTGGCTGGATCTAACCAGTACTCGGCTGGGAGCCCTATGGCACTTGGCTGGATCTAACCAGTACTCGGCCCTATGGGCCATGGTCAAAAGTAGTGCACTATACAGGGAACAGTTTGTTGATATAGTCTTACCTCTTGTCCCCTCCGGACTTCCTGCTGATCTCATCCTGGTAGCTACACAGCTCTTCACTCACACGGGCTATCTCCTTCAGGGCCTAGAGAGAGGAGAGAGGGAGACAGAAGGAGAGAGAGGAGGGAGAGAGAGAGAAGGAGAGAGTGAAGGAGAGAGAGTGAAGGAGAGAGAGAGGAGAGAGAGAGAGAGAGAGAGGAGAGAGAGAGAGGAGAGAGGGAGACAGACAGAAGGAGAGAGAGAGAGGAGAGAGAGAGTGAAGGAGAGAGAGAGAGTGAAGGAGAGAGGGAGACAGAAGGAGAGAGAGAGAGAGGAGAGAGAGAGTGAAGGAGAGAGAGAGAGTCAAGGAGAGAGAGAGTGAAGGAGAGAGAGAGAGAGGTAGGGAGAGAGTAGAGGAGGGAGTGAGAGAGAAGGAAAGAGAGAGGAGGGAGGGAGGGAGTAGAGGACGGAGAGAGAGAGAGAGGTAGGGAGAGAGTAGAGGAGGGAGTGAGAGAGAAGGAAAGAGAGAGGAGGGAGGGAGGGAGTAGAGGATGAGAGAGAGAGAGAGACAGAGAGAGAGAGAGAGAGAGAGAGAAGGAGAGAGAGAGTAAGGGAGAGAGACGGAGAGAGAGAGTAGAGGAGGGAGGGAGAGAAAAGGAGAGAGAGTAGAGGAGGGAGGGAGGGAGAGAGAAGGAGAGAGGGAGAGAGTAGAGGAGGGTGGGAGAGAGAAGGAGAGAGAGAGTAGAGGAGGGAGGGAGGGAGAAAGAAGGAGAGAGGGAGAGAGAAAGAAGGAGAGAGGGAGCGAGTAGAGGAGGGAGGGAGAGAGTAGAGGAGGGAGGGAGAGAGAAGGAGAGAGAGAGAGTAGAGGAGAGAGGGAGAGAAGGAGAGAGAGAGTAGAGGAGAGCAGGAGAGAGAGAGGAGAGGAGGGAGGGAGAGAGAAGGAGGGAGGGAGAGAGAAGGAGTGAGAGAAAGAGTAGAGGGAAGGAGAGAGTAGAGGAGGGAGGGAGGGAGGGAGGGAGGGAGGGAGGGAGGGAGGGAGGGAGGGAGGGAGGGAGGGAGGGAGGGAGGGAGGGAGGGAGGGAGGGAGAAGGAGAAGGAGAAGGAGAGAGGGAGAGAGAAGGAGAGAGAGTAGAGGAGGGAGGGAGAGAGAAGGAGAGAGGGAGAGTAGAGGAGGGAGGGAGGGAGAGAGTAGAGGAGGGAGGGAGGGAGGGAGGGAGGGAGGGAGGGAGGGAGGGAGGGAGGGAGGGAGGGAGGGAGGGAGGGAGGGAGGGAGAAGGAGAGAGAGTAGAGGAGGGAGGGAGGGAGAGAGAAGGAGAGAGAGTAGAGGAGGGAGGGAGAGAGAGAGAAGGACAGAGAGAGCGAGGATGGAGGGAGAGAGAGAGAAGGACAGAGAGAGCGAGGATGGAGGGAGAGAGAGAGAAGGACAGAGAGAGCGAGGATGGAGGGAGAGGAGGAGAGAGGGAGAGATGTACATTACTAAAGACCAAAATAGACTTCAGAGGGTGGAGCCATAGACGACAGAACGTTGTGGTGACTCACGACATTGAGGGCTGTAGTATTCTCCATCTTGTCACTCCATGTCCCGGAGCTCATCTCTGTGTTGTGGGTCACTCCTACACTAGATCCCCCATGGGAGGAGCGACAGACATTAACCATACCCCCTTTAGAGGGAGAGTCTCTGTCAACCCTTCGCAGGATGGCCTCCAGTTCCGCCATGTCCACTTCCTGGTTACCGACACAGTCGTCATAGTTACGTGGGTTTCCTCTGTCACGGTGATCCGCCCGGTTTCTGTGGGCGGCGAAGTCGTCGTTGCGGTGACGACGGGGGTAGGAGCCGTGTTGGTTGGTGGGCTCTGATTGGCTGCTGCTGCTGCTCTGGGGGTCGGAAGTCGAGTTGTCGCTAAGCATGCTGGATCCTGTGCTGGTGGTATGTACGCTGACATTCAGGGTGACCTCCTCTGTAATCTCTCCGACAGGTTCTCTCATCTCCCCAGATACCTCACGCCTCACCTTCACCTCCTTGTACATCTAGGAAGAGAGAGTCATATCATTTAAATGATGTGGAAACAACGTGGATTCAACCAGTGTGTGAACAGTGGGAAATGACGGAGAAACAACGTGGATTCAACCAGTGTGTGAACAGTGGGGAAATGACTAGAAACAACGTGGATTCAACCAGTGTGTGGACAGTGGGAAATGACGTAGAAACAACGTGGATTCAACCAGTGTGTGGACAGTGGGAAATGACGTAGAAACAACGTGGATTCAACCAGTGTGTGAACAGTGGGGAAATGACTAGAAACAACGTGGATTCAACCAGTGTGTGGACAGTGGGAAATGATGTAGAAACAACGTGGATTCAACCAGTGTGTGGACAGTGGGAAATGACGACTAGAAACAACGTGGATTCAACCAGTGTGTGAACAGTGGGAAATGACTAGAAACAACGTGGATTCAACCAGTGTGTGAACAGTGGGAAATGACTAGAAACAACGTGGATTCAACCAGTGTGTGGACAGTGGGAAATGATGTGGAAACAACGTGGATTCAACCAGTGTGTGAACAGTGGGGCAATGACTAGAAACAACGTGGATTCAACCAGTGTGTGAACAGTGGGGAAATGACGTAGAAACAACCTGGATTCAACCAGTGTGTGGACAGTGGGAAATGATGTAGAAACAACGTGGATTCAACCAGTGTGTGGACAGTGGGAAATGACGTAGAAACAACGTGGTTTCAACCAGTGTGTGAACAGTGGGAAATGACGTAGAAACAACGTGGATTCAACCAGTGTGTGAACAGTGGGGAAATGACTAGAAACAACGTGGATTCAACCAGTGTGTGAACAGTGGGAAATGACGTAGAAACAACGTGGATTCAACCAGTGTGTGGACAGTGGGAAATGATGTGGAAACAACGTGGATTCAACCAGTGTATGGACAGTGGGAAATGATGTAGAAACAACGTGGATTCAACCAGTGTGTGGACAGTGGGAAATGATGTAGAAACAACGTGGATTCAACCAGTGTGTGGACAGTGGGAAATGATGTGGAAACAACGTGGATTCAACCAGTGTGTGGAGAGTGGGAAATGACGACTAGAAACAACGTGGATTCAACCAGTGTGTGGACAGTGAGAAATGATGTAGAAACAACGTGGATTCAACCAGTGTGTGGACAGTGAGAAATGATGTAGAAACAACGTGGATTCAACCAGTGTGTGGACAGTGAGAAATGATGTAGAAACAACGTGGATTCAACCAGTGTGTGGACAGTGGGAAATGATGTGGAAACAACGTGGATTCAACCAGTGTATGGACAGTGGGAAATGATGTAGAAACAACGTGGATTCAACCAGTGTGTGGACAGTGGGAAATGATGTGGAAACAACGTGGATTCAACCAGTGTGTGGAGAGTGGGAAATGACGACTAGAAACAACGTGCATTCAAACAGTGTGTGGACAGTGAGAAATGATGTAGAAACAACGTGGATTCAACCAGTGTGTGGACAGTGAGAAATGATGTAGAAACAACGTGGATTCAACCAGTGTGTGGACAGTGAGAAATGATGTAGAAACAACGTGGATTCAACCAGTGTGTGGACAGTGAGAAATGATGTAGAAACAACGTGGATTCAACCAGTGTGTGGAGAGTGGGAAATGACGACTAGAAACAACGTGCATTCAAACAGTGTGTGGACAGTGAGAAATTATGTAGAAACAACGTGGATTCAACCAGTGTGTGGACAGTGAGAAATGATGTAGAAACAACGTGGATTCAACCAGTGTGTGGACAGTGAGAAATTATGTAGAAACAACGTGGATTCAACCAGTGTGTCATTTTATAAAATCCATTCTAGTATATTTTGATAAAAATACAAGTAATTTCAAGTCTAATTCATATACAGTTTTGTTGAATAGGAAATACTTTGTAAAAAATACTGAAAATATTGGATCATATTTGTACTGTGTACTTGAGTTTGTGTCCTCAAGAAATGACGAGACCTCAGAAATGCATATCGACTTTCACCTTTCTTGGAGTACGTGGCATTACTAGATATTGTTTATGGCCCTCTCGTGATATATCGACTTTTACCTTTCATGGAGTATGTGGCATTACTAGATATTGTTTATGACCCTCTCGTGATATATCAACTTGGAGTACGTGGCATTACTAGATATTGTTTATGGCCCTCTTGTGATATATCGACTTGGAGTACGCGGCATTGCTAGATATTGTTTATGGCCCTCTCGTGATATATCGACTTGGAGTACGTGGCATTACTAGATATTGTTTATGGCCCTCTCGTGATATATCGACTTGGAGTACGTGGCATTACTAGATATTGTTTATGGCCCTCTCGTGATATATCGACTTGGAGTACGTGGCATTACTAGATATTGTTTATGGCCCTCTCGTGATATATCAACTTGGAGTACGTGGCATTACTAGATATTGTTTATGGCCCTCTCGTGATATATCGACTTGGAGTACGCGGCATTACTAGATATTGTTTATGGCCCTCTCGTGATATATCGACTTGGAGTACGCGGCATTACTAGATATTGTTTATGGCCCTCTTGTGATATATCGACTTGGAGTACGCGGCATTACTAGATATTGTTTATGGCCCTCTCGTGATATATCGACTTGGAGTACGTGGCATTACTAGATATTGTTTATGGCCCTCTCGTGATATATCGACTTGGAGTACGCGGCATTACTAGATATTGTTTATGGCCCTCTCGTGATATATCGACTTGGAGTACGTGGCATTACTAGATATTGTTTATGGCCCTCTCGTGATATATCGACTTGGAGTACGTGGCATTACTAGATATTGTTTATGGCCCTCTCGTGATATATCGACTTGGAGTACGTGGCATTACTAGATATTGTTTATGGCCCTCTCGTGATATATCGACTTGGAGTACGCGGCATTACTAGATATTGTTTATGGCCCTCTCGTGATATATCGACTTGGAGTACGCGGCATTACTAGATATTGTTTATGGCCCTCTCGTGATATATCGACTTGGAGTACGTGGCATTACTAGATATTGTTTATGGCCCTCTCGTGATATATCGACTTGGAGTACGTGGCATTACTAGATATTGTTTATGGCCCTCTCGTGATATATCGACTTGGAGTACGTGGCATTACTAGATATTGTTTATGGCCCTCTCGTGATATATCAACTTGGAGTACGTGGCATTACTAGATATTGTTTATGGCCCTCTCGTGATATATCGACTTGGAGTACGCGGCATTACTAGATATTGTTTATGGCCCTCTCGTGATATATCGACTTGGAGTACGCGGCATTACTAGATATTGTTTATGGCCCTCTCGTGATATATCGACTTGGAGTACGCGGCATTACTAGATATTGTTTATGGCCCTCTCGTGATATATCGACTTGGAGTACGCGGCATTACTAGATATTGTTTATGGCCCTCTCGTGATATATCAACTTGGAGTACGTGGCATTACTAGATATTGTTTATGGCCCTCTCGTGATATATCGACTTGGAGTACGCGGCATTACTAGATATTGTTTATGGCCCTCTCGTGATATATCGACTTGGAGTACGCGGCATTACTAGATATTGTTTATGGCCCTCTCGTGATATATCGACTTGGAGTACGCGGCATTACTAGATATTGTTTATGGCCCTCTCGTGATATATCGACTTGGAGTACGCGGCATTACTAGATATTGTTTATGGCCCTCTCGTGATATATCGACTTGGAGTACGCGGCATTACTAGATATTGTTTATGGCCCTCTCGTGATATATCGACTTGGAGTACGTGGCATTACTAGATATTGTTTATGGCCCTCTCGTGATATATCGACTTGGAGTACGTGGCATTACTAGATATTGTTTATGGCCCTCTCGTGATATATCGACTTGGAGTACGCGGCATTACTAGATATTGTTTATGGCCCTCTCGTGATATATCGACTTGGAGTACGCGGCATTACTAGATATTGTTTATGGCCCTCTCGTGATATATCGACTTGGAGTACGTGGCATTACTAGATATTGTTTATGGCCCTCTCGTGATATATCAACTTGGAGTACGTGGCATTACTAGATATTGTTTATGGCCCTCTCGTGATATATCGACTTGGAGTACGTGGCATTACTAGATATTGTTTATGGCCCTCTCGTGATATATCGACTTGGAGTACGCGGCATTACTAGATATTGTTTATGGCCCTCTCGTGATATATCGACTTGGAGTACGCGGCATTACTAGATATTGTTTATGGCCCTCTCGTGATATATCAACTTGGAGTACGCGGCATTACTAGATATTGTTTATGGCCCTCTCGTGATATATCGACTTGGAGTACGTGGCATTACTAGATATTGTTTATGTCCCTCTCGTGATATATCGACTTGGAGTACGTGGCATTACTAGATATTGTTTATGGCCCTCTCGTGATATATCGACTTGGAGTACGTGGCATTACTAGATATTGTTTATGGCCCTCTCGTGATATATCGACTTGGAGTACGTGGCATTACTAGATATTGTTTATGGCCCTCTCGTGATATATCGACTTGGAGTACGTGGCATTACTAGATATTGTTTATGGCCCTCTCGTGATATATCGACTTGGAGTACGTGGCATTACTAGATATTGTTTATGGCCCTCTCGTGATATATCGACTTGGAGTACGCGGCATTACTAGATATTGTTTATGGCCCTCTCGTGATATATCGACTTGGAGTACGCGGCATTACTAGATATTGTTTATGGCCCTCTCGTGATATATCGACTTTCACCTTTCATGAGGAAAACACGACAGAAACCACTCCAATACAACTCACTCCTTACAACTCACTCCTTACAACTCACTCCTTACAACTCACTCCTTACAACTCACTCCTTACAACTCACTCCTTACAACTCACTCCAATACAACTCACTCCTTACAACTCAACTCACTCCTTACAACTCACTCCTTACAACTCACTCCTTACAACTCACTCCTTACAACTCACTCCTTACAACTCACTCCTTACAACTCACTCCTTACAACTCACTCCTTAGGATACGCACCCAGAGAAACACACAACTCACTCCTTACAACTCACTCCTTACAACTCACTCCTTACAACTCACTCCTTAGGATACGCACCCAGAGAAACACACAACTCACTCCAATACAACTCACTCCTTACAACTCACTCCTTACAACTCACTCCTTACAACTCACTCCTTACAACTCACTCCTTACAACTCACTCCTTACAACTCACTCCTTACAACTCACTCCTTACAACTCACTCCTTACAACTCACTCCTTAGGATACGCACCCAGAGAAACACACAACTCACTCCTTACAACTCACTCCTTAGGATACGCACCCAGAGAAACACACAACTCACTCCTTACAACTCACTCCTTAGGATACGCACCCAGAGAAACACACAACTCACTCCTTACAACTCACTCCTTACAACTCACTCCTCAGGATACGCACCCAGAGAAACACACAACTCACTCCTTACAACTCACTCCTCAGGATACGCACCCAGAGAAACACACAACTCACTCCTTACAACTCACTCCTTAGGATACGCACCCAGAGAAACACACAACTCACTCCTTACAACTCACTCCTTAGGATACGCACCCAGAGAAACACACAACTCACTCCTTACAACTCACTCCTTACAACTCACTCCTCAGGATACGCACCCAGAGAAACACACAACTCACTCCTTACAACTCACTCCTTACAACTCACTCCTTACGCTACATACCCAGAGAAACACACAACTCACTCCTTAGGATACGCACCCAGAGAAACACACAACTCACTCCTTAGGCTACATACCCAGAGAAAAACACAACTCACTCCTTAGGATACGCACCCAGAGAAACACACAACTCACTCCTTAGGATACGCACCCAGAGAAACACACAACTCACTCCTTAGGATACGCACCCAGAGAAACACACAACTCACTCCTCAGGATACGCACCCAGAGAAACACACAACTCACTCCGCAGGATACGCACCCAGAGAAAAACAACTGACCACAGACTCAGAGTGCTAAACTGAACGAATGACCTTTCCCCGCCTACCACCCCCCAATCTGGAGAAATATTTCATAATGGATGCCTACCAAATGGCACGCTGTTCCCTATATAGGTCTCACTGTCTCTCTGTGTCTCTGCCTCTCTGTGTCTCTCTGGGTCTCTGCCTCTCTGTGTCTCTCTGGGTCTCTGCCTCTCTGTGTCTCTCTGGGTCTCTGCCTCTCTGTGTCTCTCTGGGTCTGTAGTGAGGTGAGGACTATGCTGTGGTAAACATGTCTCTCTGTCTCTCTGTAGTGAGGTGAGGACTATGCTGTGGTAAACATGTCTCTCTGTCTCTCTGTAGTGAGGTGAGGACTATGCTGTGGTAAACATGTCTCTCTGTAGTTAGGTAAGGACTATGCTGTGGTAAACATGTCTCTCTGTAGTGAGGTGAGGACTATGCTGTGGTAAACATGTCTCTCTGTCTCTCTGTAGTGAGGTGAGGACTATGCTGTGGTAAACATGTCTCTCTGTAGTGAGGTGAGGACTATGCTGTGGTAAACATGTCTCTCTGTCTCTCTGTAGTGAGGTGAGGACTATGCTGTGGTTAACATGTCTCTCTGTAGTGAGATGAGGACTATGCTGTGGTAAACATGTCTCTCTGTAGTGAGGTGAGGACTATGCTGTGCTAAACATGTCTCTCTGTAGTGAGGTGAGGACTATGCTGTGGTAAACATGTCTCTCTGTAGTGAGGTGAGGACTATGCTGTGGTAAACATGTCTCTCTGTAGTGAGGTGAGGACTATGCTGTGGTAAACATGTCTCTCTGTCTCTCTGTAGTGAGGTGAGGACTATGCTGTGGTAAACATGTCTCTCTGTAGTGAGGTGAAGACTATGCTGTGGTAAACATGTCTCTCTGCCTCTCTGTAGTGAGGTGAGGACTATGCTGTGGTAAACATGTCTCTCTGTAGTGAGGTGAGGACTATGCTGTGGTAAACATGTCTCTCTGTAGTGAGGTGAGGACTATGCTGTGGTAAACATGTCTCTCTGTAGTGAGGTGAGGACTATGCTGTGGTAAACATGTCTCTCTGTAGTGAGGTGAGGACTATGCTGTGGTAAACATGTCCCTCTGTAGTGAGGTGAGGACTATGCTGTGGTAAACATGTCTCTCTGTAGTGAGGTGAGGACTATGCTGTGGTAAACATGTCCCTCTGTAGTGAGGTGAGGACTATGCTGTGGTAAACATGTCTCTCTGTAGTGAGGTGAGGACTATGCTGTGGTAAACATGTCTCTGTAGTGAGGTGAGGACTATGCTGTGGTAAACATGTCTCTCTGTAGTGAGGTGAGGACTATGCTGTGGTAAACATGTCTCTCTGTAGTGAGGTGAGGACTATGCTGTGGTAAACATGTCTCTCTGTGGTGAGGTGAGGACTATGCTGTGGTAAACATGTCTCTCTGTAGTGAGGTGAGGACTATGCTGTGGTAAACATGTCTCTCTGTAGTGAGGTGAGGACTATGCTGTGGTAAACATGTCTCTCTGTAGTGAGGTGAGGACTATGCTGTGGTAAACATGTCTCTCTGTAGTGAGGTGAGGACTATGCTGTGGTAAACATGTCTCTCTGTCTCTCTGTAGTGAGGTGAGGACTATGCTGTGGTAAACATGTCTCTCTGTCTCTCTGTAGTGAGGTGAGGACTATGCTGTGGTAAACATGTCTCTCTGTAGTGAGGTGAGGACTATGCTGTGGTAAACATGTCTCTCTGTCTCTCTGTAGTGAGGTGAGGACTATGCTGTGGTTAACATGTCTCTCTGTAGTGAGATGAGGACTATGCTGTGGTAAACATGTCTCTCTGTAGTGAGGTGAGGACTATGCTGTGCTAAACATGTCTCTCTGTAGTGAGGTGAGGACTATGCTGTGGTAAACATGTCTCTCTGTAGTGAGGTGAGGACTATGCTGTGGTAAACATGTCTCTCTGTAGTGAGGTGAGGACTATGCTGTGGTAAACATGTCTCTCTGTCTCTCTGTAGTGAGGTGAAGACTATGCTGTGGTAAACATGTCTCTCTGCCTCTCTGTAGTGAGGTGAGGACTATGCTGTGGTAAACATGTCTCTCTGTAGTGAGGTGAGGACTATGCTGTGGTAAACATGTCTCTCTGTAGTGAGGTGAGGACTATGCTGTGGTAAACATGTCTCTCTGTAGTGAGGTGAGGACTATGCTGTGGTAAACATGTCTCTCTGTAGTGAGGTGAGGACTATGCTGTGGTAAACATGTCCCTCTGTAGTGAGGTGAGGACTATGCTGTGGTAAACATGTCTCTCTGTAGTGAGGTGAGGACTATGCTGTGGTAAACATGTCCCTCTGTAGTGAGGTGAGGACTATGCTGTGGTAAACATGTCTCTCTGTAGTGAGGTGAGGACTATGCTGTGGTAAACATGTCTCTGTAGTGAGGTGAGGACTATGCTGTGGTAAACATGTCTCTCTGTAGTGAGGTGAGGACTATGCTGTGGTAAACATGTCTCTCTGTAGTGAGGTGAGGACTATGCTGTGGTAAACATGTCTCTCTGTGGTGAGGTGAGGACTATGCTGTGGTAAACATGTCTCTCTGTAGTGAGGTGAGGACTATGCTGTGGTAAACATGTCTCTCTGTAGTGAGGTGAGGACTATGCTGTGGTAAACATGTCTCTCTGTAGTGAGGTGAGGACTATGCTGTGGTAAACATGTCTCTCTGTAGTGAGGTGAGGACTATGCTGTGGTAAACATGTCTCTCTGTCTCTCTGTAGTGAGGTGAGGACTATGCTGTGGTAAACATGTCTCTCTGTAGTGAGGTGAGGACTATGCTGTGGTAAACATGTCTCTCTGTAGTGAGGTGAGGACTATGCTGTGGTAAACATGTCTCTCTGTCTCTCTGTAGTGAGGTGAGGACTATGCTGTGGTAAACATGTCTCTCTGTAGTGAGGTGAGGACTATGCTGTGGTAAACATGTCTCTCTGTAGTGAGGTGAGGACTATGCTGTGGTAAACATGTCTCTCTGTAGTGAGGTGAGGACTATGCTGTGGTTAACATGTCTCTCTGTAGTGAGGTGAGGACTATGCTGTGGTAAACATGTCTCTCTGTAGTGAGGTGAGGACTATGCTGTGGTAAACATGTCTCTCTGTCTCTCTGTAGTGAGGTGAGGACTATGCTGTGGTAAACATGTCTCTCTGTAGTGAGGTGAGGACTATGCTGTGGTAAACATGTCTCTCTGTAGTGAGGTGAGGACTATGCTGTGGTAAACATGTCTCTCTGTAGTGAGGTGAGGACTATGCTGTGGTAAACATGTCTCTCTGTCTCTCTGTAGTGAGGTGAGGACTATGCTGTGGTAAACATGTCTCTCTGTCTCTCTGTAGTGAGGTGAGGACTATGCTGTGGTAAACATGTCTCTCTGTAGTGAGGTGAGGACTATGCTGTGGTAAACATGTCTCTCTGTAGTGAGGTGAGGACTATGCTGTGGTAAACATGTCTCTCTGTAGTGAGGTGAGGACTATGCTGTGGTAAACATGTCTCTCTGTAGTGAGGTGAGGACTATGCTGTGGTAAACATGTCTCTCTGTAGTGAGGTGAGGACTATGCTGTGGTAAACATGTCTCTCTGTAGTGAGGTGAGGACTATGCTGTGGTAAACATGTCTCTCTGTAGTGAGGTGAGGACTATGCTGTGGTAAACATGTCTCTCTGTCTCTCTGTAGTGAGATGAGGACTATGCTGTGGTAAACATGTCTCTCTGTCTCTCTGTAGTGAGATGAGGACTATGCTGTGGTAAACATGTCTCTCTGTCTCTCTGTAGTGAGGTGAGGACTATGCTGTGGTAAACATGTCTCTCTGTAGTGAGATGAGGACTATGCTGTGGTAAACATGTCTCTCTGTCTCTCTGTAGTGAGATGAGGACTATGCTGTGGCAAACATGTCTCTCTGTAGTGAGATGAGGACTATGCTGTGGTAAACATGTCTCTCTGTAGTGAGGTGAGGACTATGCTGTGGTAAACATGTCTCTCTGTAGTGAGATGAGGACTATGCTGTGGTAAACATGTCTCTCTGTAGTGAGGTGAGGACTATGCTGTGGTAAACATGTCTCTCTGTCTCTCTGTAGTGAGGTGAGGACTATGCTGTGGTAAACATGTCCCTCTGTAGTGAGGTGAGGACTATGCTGTGGTAAACATGTCTCTCTGTAGTGAGGTGAGGAC
Source organism: Oncorhynchus kisutch (assembly GCF_002021735.2). NCBI lineage: Eukaryota > Metazoa > Chordata > Actinopteri > Salmoniformes > Salmonidae > Oncorhynchus > Oncorhynchus kisutch. The sequence continues at coordinate 24,240 of NW_022265990.1, read as the reverse complement.
TATGCTGTGGTAAACATGTCTCTGTAGTGAGGTGAGGACTATGCTGTGGTAAACATGTCTCTCTGTAGTGAGGTGAGGACTATGCTGTGGTAAACATGTCTCTCTGTAGTGAGGTGAGGACTATGCTGTGGTAAACATGTCTCTCTGTGGTGAGGTGAGGACTATGCTGTGGTAAACATGTCTCTCTGTAGTGAGGTGAGGACTATGCTGTGGTAAACATGTCTCTCTGTAGTGAGGTGAGGACTATGCTGTGGTAAACATGTCTCTCTGTAGTGAGGTGAGGACTATGCTGTGGTAAACATGTCTCTCTGTAGTGAGGTGAGGACTATGCTGTGGTAAACATGTCTCTCTGTCTCTCTGTAGTGAGGTGAGGACTATGCTGTGGTAAACATGTCTCTCTGTCTCTCTGTAGTGAGGTGAGGACTATGCTGTGGTAAACATGTCTCTCTGTAGTGAGGTGAGGACTATGCTGTGGTAAACATGTCTCTCTGTCTCTCTGTAGTGAGGTGAGGACTATGCTGTGGTTAACATGTCTCTCTGTAGTGAGATGAGGACTATGCTGTGGTAAACATGTCTCTCTGTAGTGAGGTGAGGACTATGCTGTGCTAAACATGTCTCTCTGTAGTGAGGTGAGGACTATGCTGTGGTAAACATGTCTCTCTGTAGTGAGGTGAGGACTATGCTGTGGTAAACATGTCTCTCTGTAGTGAGGTGAGGACTATGCTGTGGTAAACATGTCTCTCTTGTCTCTCTGTAGTGAGGTGAAGACTATGCTGTGGTAAACATGTCTCTCTGCCTCTCTGTAGTGAGGTGAGGACTATGCTGTGGTAAACATGTCTCTCTGTAGTGAGGTGAGGACTATGCTGTGGTAAACATGTCTCTCTGTAGTGAGGTGAGGACTATGCTGTGGTAAACATGTCTCTCTGTAGTGAGGTGAGGACTATGCTGTGGTAAACATGTCTCTCTGTAGTGAGGTGAGGACTATGCTGTGGTAAACATGTCCCTCTGTAGTGAGGTGAGGACTATGCTGTGGTAAACATGTCTCTCTGTAGTGAGGTGAGGACTATGCTGTGGTAAACATGTCCCTCTGTAGTGAGGTGAGGACTATGCTGTGGTAAACATGTCTCTCTGTAGTGAGGTGAGGACTATGCTGTGGTAAACATGTCTCTGTAGTGAGGTGAGGACTATGCTGTGGTAAACATGTCTCTCTGTAGTGAGGTGAGGACTATGCTGTGGTAAACATGTCTCTCTGTAGTGAGGTGAGGACTATGCTGTGGTAAACATGTCTCTCTGTGGTGAGGTGAGGACTATGCTGTGGTAAACATGTCTCTCTGTAGTGAGGTGAGGACTATGCTGTGGTAAACATGTCTCTCTGTAGTGAGGTGAGGACTATGCTGTGGTAAACATGTCTCTCTGTAGTGAGGTGAGGACTATGCTGTGGTAAACATGTCTCTCTGTAGTGAGGTGAGGACTATGCTGTGGTAAACATGTCTCTCTGTCTCTCTGTAGTGAGGTGAGGACTATGCTGTGGTAAACATGTCTCTCTGTAGTGAGGTGAGGACTATGCTGTGGTAAACATGTCTCTCTGTAGTGAGGTGAGGACTATGCTGTGGTAAACATGTCTCTCTGTCTCTCTGTAGTGAGGTGAGGACTATGCTGTGGTAAACATGTCTCTCTGTAGTGAGGTGAGGACTATGCTGTGGTAAACATGTCTCTCTGTAGTGAGGTGAGGACTATGCTGTGGTAAACATGTCTCTCTGTAGTGAGGTGAGGACTATGCTGTGGTTAACATGTCTCTCTGTAGTGAGGTGAGGACTATGCTGTGGTAAACATGTCTCTCTGTAGTGAGGTGAGGACTATGCTGTGGTAAACATGTCTCTCTGTCTCTCTGTAGTGAGGTGAGGACTATGCTGTGGTAAACATGTCTCTCTGTAGTGAGGTGAGGACTATGCTGTGGTAAACATGTCTCTCTGTAGTGAGGTGAGGACTATGCTGTGGTAAACATGTCTCTCTGTAGTGAGGTGAGGACTATGCTGTGGTAAACATGTCTCTCTGTCTCTCTGTAGTGAGGTGAGGACTATGCTGTGGTAAACATGTCTCTCTGTCTCTCTGTAGTGAGGTGAGGACTATGCTGTGGTAAACATGTCTCTCTGTAGTGAGGTGAGGACTATGCTGTGGTAAACATGTCTCTCTGTAGTGAGGTGAGGACTATGCTGTGGTAAACATGTCTCTCTGTAGTGAGGTGAGGACTATGCTGTGGTAAACATGTCTCTCTGTAGTGAGGTGAGGACTATGCTGTGGTAAACATGTCTCTCTGTAGTGAGGTGAGGACTATGCTGTGGTAAACATGTCTCTCTGTAGTGAGGTGAGGACTATGCTGTGGTAAACATGTCTCTCTGTAGTGAGGTGAGGACTATGCTGTGGTAAACATGTCTCTCTGTCTCTCTGTAGTGAGATGAGGACTATGCTGTGGTAAACATGTCTCTCTGTCTCTCTGTAGTGAGATGAGGACTATGCTGTGGTAAACATGTCTCTCTGTCTCTCTGTAGTGAGGTGAGGACTATGCTGTGGTAAACATGTCTCTCTGTAGTGAGATGAGGACTATGCTGTGGTAAACATGTCTCTCTGTCTCTCTGTAGTGAGATGAGGACTATGCTGTGGCAAACATGTCTCTCTGTAGTGAGATGAGGACTATGCTGTGGTAAACATGTCTCTCTGTAGTGAGGTGAGGACTATGCTGTGGTAAACATGTCTCTCTGTAGTGAGATGAGGACTATGCTGTGGTAAACATGTCTCTCTGTCTCTCTGTAGTGAGATGAGGACTATGCTGTGGTAAACATGTCTCTCTGTCTCTCTGTAGTGAGGTGAGGACTATGCTGTGGTAAACATGTCTCTCTGTAGTGAGATGAGGACTATGCTGTGGTAAACATGTCTCTCTGTCTCTCTGTAGTGAGATGAGGACTATGCTGTGGTAAACATGTCTCTCTGTAGTGAGGTGAGGACTATGCTGTGGTAAACATGTCTCTCTGTCTCTCGATTTTTCCTCTGTGCTTTTTTTTTTTCTCGGGAGGCCAAATGAGAGCCACATGTTGGTTCAAAGCAGATTGTTCCTTTTGTATTTCTCTTCTCATTAGGAAGCTAATCTCCTAGCCTCTCCTAGCCTCTCCTAGCCTCTCCTAGCCTCCCCTAGCCTCTCCTAGCCTCCCCTAGCCTCTCCCAGCCTCCCCTAGCCTCCCCTAGCCTCTCCTAGCCTCCCCTAGCCTCTCCCAGCCTCCCCTACCCTCTGCTAGCCTCCCCTAGCCTCCCTTAGCCTCTCCTAGCCTCTCCCAGCCTCTCCTAGCCTCACCTAGCCTCACCTATTCTCTCCCTCCTCCCCCTCTCGCCTCCCCCCTCTCACTCTCCTCCCCCCCTCTCACTCTCCTCCCCCCCTCTCACTCTCCTTCCCCCCTCTCACTCTCCTCCCACCCTCTCACTCTCCTCCCACCCTCTCACTCTCCTCCCACCCTCTCACTCTCCTCCCACCCTCTCACTCTCCTCCCACCCTCTCACTCTCCTCCCACCCTCTCACTCTCCTCCCACCCTCTCACTCTCCTCCCACCCTCTCACTCTCCTCCCACCAAAAAAGGCCTCCTGCGGGGACGGGGGATTTAAAAATAAATTCAATAAAAATATAGGACAAAACACACATCGCCACAAGAGAGACAACACAACACTACATAAAGAGAGACAACACAACACTACATAAAGAGAGACACCACAACACTACATAAAGAGAGACAACACAACACTACATAAAGAGAGACAACACTACATAAAGAGAGACAACACTACATAAAGAGAGACAACACTACATAAAGAGAGACAACACAACACTACATAAAGAGAGACAACACAACACTACATAAAGAGAGACAACACTACACTACATAAAGAGAGACACCACAACACTACATAAAGAGAGACAACACTACATAAAGAGAGACACCACAACACTACATAAAGAGAGACAACACTACATAAAGAGAGACAACACTACATAAAGAGAGACAACACAACACTACATAAAGAGAGACAACACTACACTACATAAATAGAGACAACACAACACTACATAAAGAGAGACAACACTACATAAAGAGAGACAACACAACACTACATAAAGAGAGACAACACTACATAAAGAGAGACAACACAGCACTACATAAAGAGAGACAACACTACATAAATAGAGACAACACAACACTACATAAAGAGAGACAACACAACACTACATAAAGAGAGACAACACTACACTACATAAAGAGAGACAACACAACACTACATAAATAGAGACACCACAACACTACATAAAGAGACACCACAACACTACATAAAGAGAGACAACACTACATAAAGAGAGACAACACTACATAAAGAGAGACAACACAACACTACATAAAGAGAGACAACACAACACTACATAAAGAGAGACACCACGACACTACATAAAGAGAGACAACACTACATAAAGAGAGACAACACAGCACTACATAAAGAGAGACAACACTACATAAAGAGAGACAACACAACACTACATAAAGAGAGACAACACTACATAAAGAGAGACAACACAACACTACATAAAGAGAGACAACACTACATAAAGAGAGACAACACAACACTACATAAAGAGAGACAACACAACACTACATAAAGAGAGACAACACTACATAAAGAGAGACCACACAACACTACATAAAGAGAGACAACACTACATAAATAGAGACAACACAACACTACATAAAGAGAGACACCACAACACTACATAAAGAGAGACAACACAACACTACATAAAGAGAGACACCACAACACTACATAAAGAGAGACACCACAACACTACATAAAGAGAGACAACACAACACTACATAAAGAGAGACAACACAACACTACATAAAGAGAGACAACACAACACTACATAAAGAGAGACAACACTACATAAAGAGAGACAACACAACACTACATAAAGAGAGACAACACTACATAAAGAGAGACAACACAACACTACATAAAGAGAGACAACACAACACTACATAAAGAGAGACAACACAACACTACATAAAGAGAGACAACACTACATAAAGAGAGACAACACAACACTACATAAAGAGAGACAACACAACACTACATAAAGAGAGACAACACTACATAAAGAAAGACACCACAACACTACATAAAGAGACACCACAACACTACATAAAGAGAGACAACACTACATAAAGAGAGACAACACTACATAAAGAGAGACAACACTACATAAAGAGAGACAACACAACACTACATAAAGAGAGACACCACAACACTACATAAAGAGAGACAACACTACATAAAGAGAGACAACACTACACTACATAAAGAGAGACAACACTACATAAAGAGAGACAACACAACACTACATAAAGAGAGACACCACAACACTACATAAAGAGAGACACCACAACACTACATAAAGAGAGACAACACTACATAAAGAGAGACAACACTACACTACATAAAGAGAGACAACACAACACTACATAAAGAGAGACACCACAACACTACATAAAGAGAGACACCACAACACTACATAAAGAGAGACAACACTACATAAAGAGAGACAACACTACACTACATAAAGAGAGACAACACAACACTACATAAAGAGAGACAACACAACACTACATAAAGAGAGACACCACAACACTACATAAAGAGAGACAACACTACATAAAGAGAGACAACACAACACTACATAAAGAGAGACACCACAACACTACATAAAGAGAGACAACACTACATAAAGAGAGACAACACAACACTACATAAAGAGAGACAACACAACACTACATAAAGAGAGACACCACAACACTACATAAAGAGAGACAACACTACATAAAGAGAGACACCACAACACTACATAAAGAGAGACAACACAGCACTACATAAACCACTACATGGTTTGGGGATCTTTAACAGAATGTGACTGACAGAACGGGTGTTGTATGTGGAGGATGAGGAGTGCAGTAGATATCTCAGATAGGGGGGAGTGAGGCCTAAGAGGGTTTTAGTGAGGCCTAAGAGGGTTTTAGTGAGGCCTAAGAGGGTTTTATAAATAAGCATCAACCAGTGGGTCTTGTGACGGGTATACAGAGATGACCTGTTTACAGAGGAGTATAGAGTGCAGTGATGTGTCCTAGAAGGAGCATTTGGTGGCAAATCTGATGGCCGAATGGTTAAGCATCCTGTCGGGCTGTATCACCGCCTGGTACGGCAACCAATCTACAGCTCAGCCAACCTAGCCTGGTCCCAGACCTGTTCTGTCTTTCCAACTGCTATGGTTGTTGTCATGACAAAAACTCCAATGTTCAATGACCATATGAGTTGGGCAAGACCAGGCTACAGGCTTCAAATACCAGGCTACAGGCTTCAAATACCAGGCTACAGGCTTCAGAGACCAGGCTACAGGCTTCAAATACCAGGCTACAGGCTTCAAATACCAGGCTACAGGCTTCAAATACCAGGCTACAGGCTTCAAATACCAGGCTACAGGCTTCAAATACCAGGCTACAGGTCCAGGGTCAGGAGATTGGTTTAACAGAAACACAATGCTGTAAAACAAAACAACTCCCCAGTGTCATGGCTCACCTCCTCCTCTCACCTCCTCCTCCTCTCACCTCCTCCTCTCACCCATCTCTCACTACCTCTCCCCTCCTCTCACCACCTCCTCTCCCCTCCTCTCACCACCTCCTCTCCCCTCCTCTCACCACCTCCTCTCCCCTCCTCTCACCTCCTCCTCTCACCTCCTCCTCTCACCTCCTCTCACCTCCTCCTCTCACCCATCTCTCACTACCTCTCCCCTCCTCTCACCACCTCCTCTCCCCTCCTCTCACCACCTCCCCTCCCTCCTCTCCCCTCCCTCCCCCCTCCCCTCCTCTCCTCCTCTCCCCTCCTCTCCCCTCCCCTCCTCTCCCCTCCCTCCTCTCCCCTCTCCCCTCCTCTCCCCCCTCCCCTCCTCTCCTTCCTCCCCTCCTCTCCTCTCCTCTCCTCCCCTCTCCCCTCCATGTCTCCCAGCTGGCTCTCCCACTCCTTCCTCCTCCCCCCTCTCCCCCCCTCCCCTCCCCTCCTCTCACCTCCTCTCACCACCTCTCCTCTCCCCTCCCCTCCTCTCACCTCCTCTCACCACCTCTCCTCTCCCCTCCCCTCCTCGCCTCTCCCCCCTCCCCTCCCCTCCTCTCCTCTCCCCTCCTCTCCTCTCCCCCCTCCCCTCCTCTCCTCTCCTCTCCCCCCTATTTTCCTCTGCATGTCTCCCAGCTGGCTCTCCCACTCCTTCCTCCTCCCCCCTCCCCTCCTCCCCTCTCCTCCTCTCCCCTCCTCCTCTCCCCTCCTCTCCTCCCCTCTCCTCCTCTCCTCTCCTCCTCTCCCCTCCTCCTCTCCCCTCCCCTCCTCTCCTCCCCTCCTCCCCTCCTCTCCTCCCCTCCTCTCCTCCTCTCCTCTCACCTCCCCTATTTTCCTCTGCATGTCTCCCAGCTGGCTCTCCCACTCCTTCCTCTCAGAGTTGAATCTCTCCATCAGTTCAGACTTCTCTCGGACCCAGCCCTTCTCGCTGAGCTCCAGCCGACAGCGCAGGTCCATGGCGGCTGTGTGGGTGTCGACTAGCAGCCTCCTCTGCTGCTCTCTGTCCCCCCGCTGTAGAGGACTCTCCCTGGGCTCTGGACTCTGAGTTCTCAGCCCCAGCTCAACGACAGGACCTCCTCTAGCCTCCAACTGGACAGGAAGAGAGAGATGGAGGGGGAGTGGGGGAGATGGAGGAGGAGTAGAGAGAGAGGCAGGCAGGCAGGGAGAGAGGGAGATGGAGAAAGGGGAGTAGAGAGAGAGAGAGGCAGGTAGGGAGAGAGGGAGGTGGAGAAGGAGGAGTAGAGAGAGAGGCAGGCAGGGAGAGAGGGAGATGGAGAATGGGGTGTAGAGAGAGAGAGAGGCAGGGAGAGATGGAGAAGGAGGAGTAGAGAGAGAGAGGCAGGGAGAGAGGGAGATGGAGGAGTAGAGAGAGAGCGGCAGGGAGAGAGGGAGATGGAGAAGGGGGAGTAGAGAGAGAGGCAGGCAGGGAGAGGGAGAGGGAGATGGAGAAGTAGAGAGAGAGATGGAGAAGGAGGAGTAGAGAGAGAGGCAGGCAGGGAGGGAGAGAGGGAGATGGAGAAGGGGGAGTAGAGAGAGAGAGAGGCAGGGAGAGAGGGAGATGGAGAAGGGGGAGTAGAGAGAGAGGCAGGCAGGGAGGGAGATGGAGAAGGGGGAGTAGAGAGAGAGGCAGGCAGGGAGGGAGATGGAGAAGGGAGAGTAGAGAGAGAGGCAGGCAGGGAGGGAGATGGAGAAGGGGGAGTAGAGAGAGAGGCAGGCAGGGAGGGAGATGGAGAAGGGGGAGTAGAGAGAGAGGCAGGCAGGGAGGGAGATGGAGAAGGGGGAGTAGAGAGAGAGGCAGGCAGGGAGGGAGATGGAGAAGGGGGAGTAGAGAGAGGCAGGCAGGGAAAGATGGCAAGCAAGAGAATTAGGTGGGAGAGAATGTCAGGGAGTGTCAGGAAGAGGGGCGGAGGGAGAGAAGGACCAGAGGGAGGAGAGGAAAAGGGAGAATTCAGAGAACGGATGGAAGGGATTAAAAGATCATAACTCAGAGGAGTTCATGGTCAACCTCTCCTCCCTCTGTCTCCCTCTCTCATCATCTGACAGGATATCACAGCTGCCTCTACACAGTTCCTTTCCTGTCTGTGGACCCATCTACAGCTACCTCCCTGTCTGTCTCCCTCTCTCATCATCTGACAGGATATCACAGCTGCCTCTACACAGTTCCTTTCCTGTCTCTGGACCTATCTACAGCTACCTCCCTGTCTGTCTCTGGACCCATCTACAGCTACCTCCCCGTCTGTCTCTGGACCCATCTACAGCTACCTCCCCGTCTGTCTCTGGACCCATCTACAGCTACCTCCCCGTCTGTCTCTGGACCCATCTACAGCTACCTCCCCGTCTGTCTCTGGACCCATCTACAGCTACCTCCCCGTCTGTCTCTGGACCCATCTACAGCTACCTCCCCGTCTGTCTCTGGACCCATCTACAGCTACCTCCCCGTCTGTCTCTGGACCCATCTACAGCTACCTCCCCGTCTGTCTCTGGACCCATCTACAGCTACCTCCCCGTCTGTCTCTGGACCCATCTACAGCTACCTCCCCGTCTGTCTCTGGACCCATCTACAGCTACCTCCCCGTCTGTCTCTGGACCATCTACAGCTACCTCCCCGTCTGTCTCTGGACCCATCTACAGCTACCTCCCCGTCTGTCTCTGGACCCATCTACAGCTACCTCCCCGTCTGTCTCTGGACCCACCTCCCCGTCTGTCTCTGGACCCATCTACAGCTACCTCCCCGTCTGTCTCTGGACCCATCTACAGCTACCTCCCCGTCTGTCTCTGGACCCATCTACAGCTACCTCCCCGTCTGTCTCTGGACCCATCTACAGCTACCTCCCCGTCTGTCTCTGGACCCATCTACAGCTACCTCCCCGTCTGTCTCTGGACCCATCTACAGCTACCTCCCCGTCTGTCTCTGGACCCACCTCCCCGTCTGTCTCTGGACCCATCTACAGCTACCTCCCCGTCTGTCTCTGGACCCATCTACAGCTACCTCCCCGTCTGTCTCTGGACCCATCTACAGCTACCTCCCCGTCTGTCTCTGGACCTATCTACAGCTATCTCCCCGTCTGTCTCTGGACCCATCTACAGCTACCTCCCTGTCTGTCTCTGGACCCATCTACAGCTACCTCCCCGTCTGTCTCTGGACCCATCTACAGCTACCTCCCCGTCTGTCTCTGGACCCATCTACAGCTACCTCCCCGTCTGTCTCTGGACCCATCTCCCTGTCTGTCTCCGGACCCATCTCCCCGTCTGTCTCTGGACCCATCTACAGCTATCTCCCCGTCTGTCTCTGGACCCATCTACAGCTATCTCCCCGTCTGTCTCTGGACCCATCTACAGCTACCTCCCTGTCTGTCTCTGGACCCATCTCCCCGTCTGTCTCTGGACCCATCTGCAGCTACCTCCCTGTCTGTCTCTGGACCCATCTCCCTGTCTGTCTCTGGACCCATCTCCCCGTCTGTCTACAGAGTAGTTGTTGAAAAGGGGAGTACATTTTTTAAAAACTAGGCACGTCAGTTAAGAATTCTTATTTACAATGACGGCCTACCGGGGAACAGAGGGTTAACTGGTCTAGGAACAGTGGGTTAACTGGTCTAGGAGCAGTGGGTTAACTGGTCTAGGAGCAGTGGGTTAACTGGTCTAGGAGCAGTGGGTTAACTGGTCTAGGAGCAGTGGGTTAACTGGTCTAGGAACAGTGGGTTAACTGGTCCAGGAACAGTGGGTTAACTGGTCCAGGAACAGTGGGTTAACTGGTCCAGGAACAGTGGGTTAACTGGTCTAGGAGCAGTGGGTTAACTGGTCTAGGAGCAGTGGGTTAACTGGTCTAGGAACAGTGGGTTAACTGGTCTAGGAACAGTGGGTTAACTGGTCTAGGAACAGTGGGTTAACTGGTCTAGGAACAGTGGGTTAACTGGTCTAGGAACAGTGGGTTAACTGGTCTAGGAACAGTGGGTTAACTGGTCTAGGAACAGTGGGTTAACTGGTCTAGGAACAGTGGGTTAACTGGTCTAGGAGCAGTGGGTTAACTGGTCTAGGAGCAGTGGGTTAACTGGTCTAGGAGCAGTGGGTTAACTGGTCTAGGAACAGTGGGTTAACTGGTCTAGGAACAGTGGGTTAACTGGTCTAGGAACAGTGGGTTAACTGGTCTAGGAACAGTGGGTTAACTGGTCTAGGAACAGTGGGTTAACTGGCCTAGGAACAGTGGGTTAACTGGTCTAGGAACAGTGGGTTAACTGGCCTAGGAACAGTGGGTTAACTGGTCTAGGAACAGTGGGTTAACTGGTCTAGGAACAGTGGGTTAACTGGTCTAGGAACAGTGGGTTAACTGGTCTAGGAACAGTGGGTTAATTGGTCTAGGAACAGTGGGTTAACTGGTCTAGGAACAGTGGGTTAATTGGTCTAGGAACAGTGGGTTAACTGGTCTAGGAACAGTGGGTTAACTGGTCTAGGAACAGTGGGTTAACTGGTCTAGGAACAGTGGGTTAACTGGTCTAGGAACAGAGGGTTAACTGGTCTAGGAGCAGTGGGTTAACTGGTCCTAACTGGTCCTAGCTGGAAAAGCTGACCACGACTCCATTTTGTTGATCCCTGCCTACAGACAGAAACTAAAACAAGAAGCTCCCACGCTGAGGTCTGTCCAACGCTGGTCCGACCAAGCTGACTCCACACTCCAAGACTGCTTCCATCACGTGGACTGGGAGATGTTTCGTATTGCGTCAGCCAACAACATTGACGAATACGCTGATTCGGTGTGCGAGTTCATTAGAACGTGCGTTGAAGATGTCGTTCCCATAGCAACGATTAAAACATTCCCCAACCAGAAACCGTGGATTGATGGCAGCATTCGTGTGGAACTGAAGGCGCGAACCACTGCTTTTAATCAGGGCAAGGTGTCTGGTAACATGACGGAATACAAACAGTGCAGCTATTCCCTCCGCAAGGCTATCAAACAAGCTAAGCGCCAGTACAGAGACAAAGTAGAATCTCAATTCAACGGCTCAGACACAAGAGGCATGTGGCAGGGTCTACAGTCAATCACGGACTACAGGAAGAAACCCAGCCCAGTCACGGACCAGGATGTCTTGCTCCCAGGCAGACTAAACAACTTTTTTGCCCGCTTTGAGGACAATACAGTGCAACTGACACGGCCTGCAACGAAAACATGCGGTCTCTCCTTCACTGCAGCCGAAGTGAGTAAGACATTTAAACGTGTTAACCCTCGCAAGGCTGCAGGCCCAGACGGCATCCCCAGCCGCGCCCTCAGAGCATGCGCAGACCAGCTGGCCGGTGTGTTTACGGACATATTCAACCAATCCCTATACCAGTCTGCTGTTCCCACATGCTTCAAGAGGGCCACCATTGTTCCTGTTCCCAAGAAAGCTAAGGTAACTGAGCTAAACGACTACCGCCCCGTAGCACTCACATCCGTCATCATGAAGTGCTTTGAGAGACTAGTCAAGGACCATATCACCTCCACCCTACCTGACACCCTTGACCCACTCCAATTTGCTTACCGCCCAAATAGGTCCACAGACGATGCAATCTCAACCACACTGCACACTGCCCTAACCCATCTGGACAAGAGGAATACCTATGTGAGAATGCTGTTCATCGACTACAGCTCGGCATTCAACACCATAGTACCCTCCAAGCTCGTCATCAAGCTCGAGACCCTGGGTCTCGACCCCGCCCTGTGCAACTGGGTACTGGACTTCCTGACGGGCCGCCCCCAGGTGGTGAGGGTAGGCAACAACATCTCCTCCCCGCTGATCCTCAACACTGGGGCCCCACAAGGGTGCGTTCTGAGCCCTCTCCTGTACTCCCTGTTCACCCACGACTGCGTGGCCACGCACGCCTCCAACTCAATCATCAAGTTTGCGGACGACACAACAGTGGTAGGCTTGATTACCAACAACGACGAGACGGCCTACAGGGAGGAGGTGAGGGCCCTCGGAGTGTGGTGTCAGGAAAATAACCTCACACTCAACGTCAACAAAACTAAGGAGATGATTGTGGACTTCAGGAAACAGCAGAGGGAACACCCCCCCATCCACATCGATGGAACAGTAGTGGAGAGGGTAGCAAGTTTTAAGTTCCTCGGCATACACATCACAGACAAACTGAATTGGTCCACTCACACAGACAGCATCGTGAAGAAGGCGCAGCAGCGCCTCTTCAACCTCAGGAGGCTGAAGAAATTCGGCTTGTCACCAAAAGCACTCACAAACTTCTACAGATGCACAATCGAGAGCATCCTGGCGGGCTGTATCACCGCCTGGTATGGCAACTGCACCGCCCTCAACCGTAAGGCTCTCCAGAGGGTAGTGAGGTCTGCACAACGCATCACCGGGGGCAAACTACCTGCCCTCCAGGACACCTACACCACCCGATGCTACAGGAAGGCCATAAAGATCATCAAGGACATCAACCACCCGAGCCACTGCCTGTTCACCCCGCTGTCATCCAGAAGGCGAGGTCAGTACAGGTGCATCAAAGCTGGGACCGAGAGACTAAAAAACAGCTTCTATCTCAAGGCCATCAGACTGTTAAACAGCCACCACTAACATTGAGTGGCTACTGCCAACACACTGTCAATGCCACTGACTCTACTCCAGCCACTTTAATCATGGGAATTGATGGGAAATGATGTAAATATATCACTAGCCACTTAAACAATGCTACCTTATATAATGTTACTTACCCTACATTATTCATCTCATATGCATACGTAGATACTGTACTCTATATCATCGACTGCATCCTTATGTAATACATGTATCACTAGCCACTTTAACTATGCCACTTGGTTTACATACTCATCTCATATGTATATACTGTACTCGATATCATCTACTGTATCTTGCCTATGCTGCTCTGTACCATCACTCATTCATATATCCTTATGTACATATTCTTTATCCCCTTACACTGTGTATAAGACAGTAGTTTTGGAATTGTTAGTTAGATTACTTGTTGGTTATTACTGCATTGTCGGAACTAGAAGCACAAGCATTTCGCTACACTCGCATTAACATCTGCTAACCATGTGTATGTGACAAATACATTTGATTTGATTTGATTTGATTTTGATTTGGTCTAGGAACAGTGGGGTTAACTGGTCTAGGAACAGTGGGTTAACTGGTCTAGGAACAGTGGGGTTAACTGGTCTAGGAACAGTGGGTTAACTGCCTTGTTCAGGGGAAGAACGACAGATTTTTACCTTGTCAGCTCGGGGATTTGAACTAGAAACCTTTCGGTTACTAGTCCAATGCTCTAATCACTAGGCTACCTGTCACCCCCCTCTAACCACTAGGCTACCTGCCCCCCCCCCTGGGTTAAGAAGGGCAGCGTTAAGGGAATCCGTCCTCTCTTTCTCTGTCTGATCAACAAACCCCTTAGAGAAACTACTCTGTCTGGTCATTATATCCCTTAGAGAAACTACTCTGTCCGGTCAATATACCCCTTAGAGAAACTACTCTGTCTGGTCATTATATCCCTTAGAGAAACTACTCTGTCTGGTCAATATATCCCTTAGAGAAACTACTCTGTCTGTGGAGCTGGAATGAGACCAGGACAATGCCTCTCTCTGTAGTAAGTAGACATTGACTACCATCCTAAATGGCATCCTATTCAATATATAGTGAACTACTTTTGACCAGGGACCATAGTGCACCATATAGGGACTAGTGTCCCATTTGGGAAGCGTCCTCTGTCTGTCTGAGGTCTTTGAACGCTCGGTGTAATTGCAGTGGCAGGATGGGACTGGCGCTGTCCAGTTTATTCCTGACCCAAAGATGAACAGGAACACATAGAGAGAGAGAGAGAGAGAGAGAGACAGAGAGAGAGACAGAGACAGAGACAGAGACAGAGACAGAGACAGAGACAGAGACAGAGAGACAGAGACAGAGACAGAGACAGAGACAGAGACAGAGACAGAGAGACAGAGACAGAGACAGAGACAGAGACAGAGACAGAGACAGAGACAGAGACAGAGACAGAGACAGAGACAGAGACAGAGACAGAGACAGAGACAGAGACAGAGAGAGACAGAGAGAGAGAGAGAGAGAGAGAGCTGCTACCCCTGTAACTCAGAGGTTAAACTGAAACAGAGGCTGATGCTCTTCTTGGCAGTGAGGGATGAATATTCCAGAAGGACCTGTATCAACAAGAGACTAGAGGCTTACAGTTCTCCAGACAGGCTGGCAGACAGACAGTAAGACACAGAGGAGACAGGCTGGTAGACAGAGAGTAAGACACAGAGGAGACAGGCTGGTAGACAGACAGGAAAACACAGAGGAGACAGGCTGGAAGACAGACAGTAAAACACAGAGGAGACAGGCTGGAAGACAGACAGTAAGACACAGAGGAGACAGGCTGGAAGACAGACAGTAAGACACAGAGGAGACAGGCTGGTAGACAGACAGTAAGACACAGAGGAGACAGGCTGGTAGACAGACAGGAAAACACAGAGGAGACAGGCTGGTAGACAGACAGGAAAACACAGAGGAGACAGGCTGGTAGACAGACAGGAAAACACAGAGGAGACAGGCTGTTCCAGTTTCAACTGACCTGAGCCCTAGGACCATGCCCCAGGACTACCTGACATGATGACTCCTTGCTGTCCCCAGTCTACCTGGCCATGCTGCTGCTCCAGTTTCAACTTCCACCTGACTGTGCTGCTGCTCTAGTTTCAACTGTTCTGCCTTATTATTATTCGACCATGCTGGTCATTTATGAACATTGAACATCTTGACCATGTTCTGTTATAATCTCCACCCGGCACAGCCAGAAGAGGACTGGCCACCCCACATAGCCTGGTTCCTCTCTAGGTTTCTTCCTAGGTATTGGCCTTTCTAGGGAGTTTTTCCTAGCCACCGTGCTTCTCCACCTGCATTGCTTGCTGTTTGGGGTTTTAGGCTGGGTTTCTGTACAGCACTTTGAGATATCAGCTGATGTACGAAGGGCTATATAAATAAATTTGATTTGATTTGATTTGATTTTGATTTGGTAGACAGACAGTAAAACACAGGAGACAGGCAGACAGACAGACAGGAAAACACTGAAGAGACAGGCAGACAGACAGACAGGAAAACACTGAGGAGACAGGCTGGTAGACAGACAGTAAGACACAGAGGAGACAGGCTGGAAGACAGACAGTAAGACACAGAGGAGACAGGCTGGTAGACAGAGAGTAAAAGACAGAGGCAGGCTGGCAGACAGACAGTAAAAGACAGAGGCAGGCTGGCAGACAGACAGGAAAAGACAGAGGCAGGCTGGCAGACAGACAGACAGACAGACAGGAAAAGACAGAGGCAGGCTGGCAGACAGACAGACAGACAGGAAAAGACAGAGGCAGGCTGGCAGACAGACAGACAGACAGACAGTAAAAGACAGAGGCAGGCTGGCAGACAGACAGACAGTAAAAGACAGAGGCAGGCTGGCAGACAGACAGACAGACAGTAAAAGACAGAGGCAGGCTGGCAGACAGACAGACAGACAGACAGTAAAAGACAGAGGAGACAGGCTGGAAGACAGACAGTAAGACACAGAGGAGACAGGCTGGTAGACAGACAGTAAAAGACAGAGGCAGGCTGGCAGACATATTAAACACACAGTAGCAGCCATCTCCTGCTACTGTAGGACTGGACAGTGTGTGTGTGTGTGTGTGTGTGTGTCTCTGTGTGACAGTGTCATGGTGGTCTCTCTCTATTAATAGGAGACTCAACCAACCAGCCAACGCTGTACAGATTTACAGCGTCACGTACATTCAGGGAGCGGTGGGGCTGGAAGGACGACGGAGATGTTTCTCTCTGTGTGTGTGTGTGTGTGTGTGTGTGTGTGTGTGTGTGTGTGTGTGTGTGTGTGTGTGTGTGTGTGTGTGTGTGTGTGTGAGCGGTGGGGCTGGAAGGACGACGGAGATGTTTCTCTCTCTGTGTGTGTGTGTGTGTGTGTGTGTGTGTGTGTGTGTGTGTGTGTGTGTGTGTGTGTGTGTGTGTGCGGTGGGGCTGGAAGGACGATGGAGATGTTTCTGCTCAACAAACATCTAAAGTATGTGGACAAATATGCCTGCAAATATCCGGCTGAGTCCCAGGATGCTTAGTGGCAAACCCTGGTAGCTCGAAGACACAGGATGCTTAGTGGCAAACCCTGGTAGCCTGAAGACCCAGGATGCTTAGTGGCAAACCCTGGTAGCTCGAAGACACAGGATGCTTAGTGGCAAACCCTGGTAGCTCGAAGACACAGGATGCTTAGTGGCAAACCCTGGTAGCCTGAAGACACAGGATGCTTAGTGGTAGGCCCTGGTAGCCCGAAGACCCAGGATGCTTAGTGGTAGGCCCTGGTAGCCTGAAGATACAGGATGCTTAGTGGCAAACCCTGGTAGTCCGAAGACCCAGGATGCTTAGTGGTAGGCCCTGGTAGCCCAAAGACACAGGATGCTTGGTGGCAAACCCTGGTAGTCCGAAGACCCAGGATGCTTAGTGGTAGGCCCTGGTAGCTCAAAGACACAGGATGCTTATTGGCAAACCCTGGTAGCTCGAAGACACAGGATGCTTGGTGGTAGGCCCTGGTAGCCCCAAAGACACAGGATGCTTGGTGGTAGGCCCTGGTAGCTCGAAGACACAGGATGCTTATTGGCAAACCCTGGTAGTCCGAAGACCCAGGATGCTTAGTGGTAGGCCCTGGTAGCTCGAAGACACAGGATGCTTAGTGGCAAACCCTGGTAGCCCGAAGACACAGGATGCTTAGTGGCAAACCCTGGTAGCTCGAAGACACAGGATGCTTGGTGGTAGGGTCTGGTAGCCCCGAAGACACAGGATGCTTAGTGGCAAACCCTGGTAGCTCGAAGACACAGGATGCTTAGTGGCAAACCCTGGTAGCCTGAAGACACAGGATGCTTGGTGGTAGGCCCTGGTAGCCCCGAAGACACAGGATGCTTGGTGGTAGGCCCTGGTAGCCTCGAAGACACAAGATGCTTAGTGGCAAACCCTGGTAGCCCGAAGACACAGGATGCTTGGTGGTAGGCCCTGGTAGCCCCAAAGACACAGGATGCTTGGTGGTAGGCCCTGGTAGCTCGAAGACACAAGATGCTTGGTGGTAGACCCTGGTAGCTCGAAGACACAGGATGCTTGGTGGTAAAGCCTGGTAGCTCGAAGACACGGGATGCTTGGTGGTAAAGCCTGGTAGTTCGAAGACACGGGATGCTTGGTGGTAACTCCTGGTAGCTCGAAGACACAGGATGCTTGGTGGTAACTCCTGGTAGCCTGAAGACACAGGATGCTTAGTGGCAAACCCTGGTAGCCTGAAGACACAGGATGCTTGGTGGTAACTCCTGGTAGCCTGAAGACACAGGATGCTTGGTGGTAGGCCCTGGTAGCTCAAAGACACAGGATGCTTAGTGGTAGGCACTGGTAGCCCGAAGACACAGGATGCTTGGTGGTAGGCCCTGGTAGCCTGAAGACACAGGATGCTTGGTGGTAGGCCCTGGTAGCCTAAAGACACAGGATGCTTGGTGGTAAACCCTGGTAGCCTGAAGACCCAGGATGCTTAGTGGCAAACCCTGGTAGCCTGAAGACACAGGATGATTAGTGGTAGGCCCTGGTAGCCCGAAGACCCAGGATGCTTAGTGGTAGGCCCTGGTAGCCTGAAGATACAGGATGCTTAGTGGCAAACCCTGGTAGTCCGAAGACCCAGGATGCTTAGTGGTAGGCCCTGGTAGCCCGAAGACACAGGATGCTTGGTGGCAAACCCTGGTAGTCCGAAGACCCAGGATGCTTGGTGGTAGGCACTGGTAGCTCGAAGACACAGGATGCTTATTGGCAAACCCTGGTAGTTCGAAGACACAGGATGCTTAGTGGCAAACCCTGGTAGCCCGAAGACACAGGATGCTTAGTGGCAAACCCTGGTAGCTCGAAGACACAGAATGCTTAGTGGTAGGCACTGGTAGCCCGAAGACACAGGATGCTTGGTGGTAGGCCCTGGTAGCCTGAAGATACAGGATGCTTGGTGGTAGGCCCTGGTAGCCTAAAGACACAGGATGCTTGGTGGTAGGCCCTGGTAGCCTGAAGACACAGGATGCTTGGTGGTAACTCCTGGTAGCCTGAAGACACAGGATGCTTGGTGGTAACTCCTGGTAGCTCGAAGACACAGGATGCTTGGTGGTAGGCCCTGGTAGCTCGAAGACACAGGATGCTTGGTGGTAGGCCCTGGTAGCCCCGAAGACACAGGATGCTTGGTGGTAGGCCCTGGTAGCCTCAAAGACACAGGATGCTTAGTGGTAACTCCTGGTAGCTCGAAGACACAGGATGCTTGGTGGTAACTCCTGGTAGCTCGAAAACACAGGATGCTTGGTGGTAGGCCCTGGTAGCCCCGAAGACACAGGATGCTTGGTGGTAACTCCTGGTAGCTCGAAGACACAGGATGCATGGTGGTAGGCCCTGGTAGCCTGAAGACACAGGATACTTAGTGGCAAACCCTGGTAGCTCGAAGACACAGGATGCTTGGCACCCTATTCCCTACATACAGCAGTGCACTACTTTTGACCAGGGCCCATAGGAAATAGGGAGCTCTTTGAGACAACCACAGGCTTTGTATAACTGTCTATAAACTAAACTGTGGCAGCAGGATGTGGCTGAGAGGAGAAAACAGCTTTTACAATGGAGCTAACCCCTCCCTGCACATCGCCAGACTATGCCAGACCAGCATTCCAGTCATTCATATAGAACACTGTGGACTCAGAACCCATCAGAACACTGAGGAACAACAGTGAATTCTAGAAGCTGATGTGATCTGACTATCATTATTATAGAACACTGTGGACTCACCACAGAACCATCAGAACACTGAGGAACAACAAGGGAATTCTAGAAGCTGATGTGATCTGACTATCATTATTATAGAACACTGTGGACTCACACAGAACCATCAGAACCCTGGGGAACAACAAGTGGAATTCTAGAGCTGATGTGGTCTGACTATCATTGATATAGAACACTGTGGACTCACACAGAACCATCAGAACCCTGGGGAACAACAAGTGAATTCTAGAAGCTGATGTGGTCTGACTATCATTGATATAGTAACACTGTGGACTCACATAGAAGCATCAGAACCCCTGGGGAACAACAAGTGAATCTAGAAGCTGATGTGGTCTGACTATCATTGATATAGAACACTGTGGACTCACACAGAACCATCAGAACTCTGGTGGAACCACAAGTGAATTCTAGAAGCTGATGTGGTCTGACTATCATTGATATTAGAACACTATGGACTCACACAGAACCATCAGAACCCTGGGGAACAACAAGTGAATTCTAGAAGCTGATGTGGGTCTGACTATCATTGATATAGAACACTGTGGACTCACACAGAACCATCAGAACCCTGGGGAACAACAAGTGAATTCTAGAAGCTGATGTGGTCTGACTATCATTGATATAGAACACTGTGGACTCACACAGAACCATCAGAACTCTGGTGGAACCACAAGTGAATTCTAGAAGCTGATGTGGTCTGACTATCATTGATATAGAACACTATGGACTCACACAGAACCATCAGAACCCTGGGGAACAACAAGTGAATTCTAGAAGCTGATGTGGTCTGACTATCATTGATATAGAACACTGTGGACTCACACAGAACCATCAGAACCCTGGGGAACAACAAGTGAATTCTAGAAGCTGATGTGGTCTGACTACCATTGATATAGAACACTGTGGACTCACACAGAACCATCAGAACCCTGGGGAACAACAAGTGAATTCTAGAAGCTGATGTGGTCTGACTACCATTGATATAGAACACTGTGGACTCACACAGAACCATCAGAACCCTGGGGAACAACAAGTGAATTCTAGAAGCTGATGTGGTCTGACTATCATTGATATAGAACACTGTGGACTCACACAGAACCATCAGAACCCTGGGAACAACAAGTGAATTCTAGAAGCTGATGTGGTCTGACTACCATTGATATAGAACACTGTGGACTCACACAGAACCATCAGAACCCTGGGGAACAACAAGTGAATTCTAGAAGCTGGGAGAGTTTTGACCATGGAATGTTTTAACATTGGACATAGTTCTTCTTCATAAATAGCTAGTGAACAGACTGTACTGTTTATATTCATAGTACTGGTCCAACATGGAATCCTGACAGATGACTACAGTACAGGGGCCTACAGTACATGCTTCAACCACAATCACTGTCTCTCACACACACACCCTCTGCATGTACACACACACAGTTTCTATGCTTCAGTCATGCTTTCAATCCAGACCTATGTAAGGAGATGTTGTGTTACTCTGTTAAGTGAAAGGTCTGTTTAGTATGAGTCTGTATCTATCCCCTGTTTACATGTTTAGTATGAGCCCATATCATGTTTAGTATGAGCCCATATCATGTTTAGTATGAGTCTATATCATGTTTAGTATCAGTCTATATCATGTTTAGTATGAGTCTATATCATGTTTAGTATGAGTCTATATCATGTTTAGTATGAGCCCATATCATGTTTAGTATGAGTCTATATCATGTTTAGTATGAGTCTATATCATGTTTAGTATGAGTCATATCTATCCCCTGTTTACATGAAAGCTTAGAGAAAAGCTGTGTACTTTCCCAGACGGGCTTTCCACACTGTCTGTCTGTCTGTCTGTCTGTCTGTCTGTCTGTCTGTCTGTCTGTCTGTCTGTCTGTCTGTCTGTCTGTCTGTCTGTCTGTCTGTCTGTCTGTCTGTCTGTCTGTCTGTCTGTCTGTCTGTCTGTCTGTCTGTCTGTCTGTCTGTCTGTGTCGTCTGTCTGTCTGTCTGTCTGTCTGTCTGTCTGTCGTCTGTCTGTCTGTCTGTCTGTCTGTCTGTCTGTCTGTCGTCTGTCTGTCCTGTCTGTCCTGTCGTCTGTCGTCTGTCTGTCTGTCCCTGTCTGTCTGTCCTGTCTGTCTGTCTGTTCCTGTCTGTCTGTCTGTCTGTCTGTCTGTCTGTCTGTCTGTCTGTCCTGTCTGTCTGTCTGTCCTGTCTGTCTGTCTGTCTGTGTCGTCTTCGTCGTCTGTC